>NW_004797412.1:142246-155741 GCF_000002075.1 Aplysia californica
CACCACCAAATGAGGTAAAAAATTTAACATGAAAACGCAAAAAGCAACAAAGCTAATTTAAACATAATAAAATTGATTCACACCACGCTTAAAGACCCTACACGGTGTAAAAGAAGAGATTTTAAAGAGACGACATGAGGAATACAGTGGCCCTCTGTCTAATCTAGCCCGTCACACGTTAAAATTTATGACACGACTTGAGACTTGTGGATTTCTAAATATAAAGACTTCCTTGTCTATTGACGAAACCAAAGTGCGCACCACCCGGTTTTTCGCTTGAAGATGACACAACACAGCATTTCCAAGAATGCACGGTGCAAGTATCCTCGGTGACAGCGCATTTTCTTAGCCCTTTGAACCTGGAGCGACTGAGCCTTAAATGGGCTATAGATACCCTGGGCCCCTGGACAATTTCACTTATTTTTGCGTCTATACTTTTCTCCGGCTTATTTTAGTGTTGGTATTTCTATTTATCTCATTTTGTTGTTGTCGTTGCCGTTGTTACTGTAATAATATCACTATGCTGGTGTATACTGATGCTGCTGTTTCGTATTTGAGTTCTATTTTCGTTTACACACGTAGGTAGGTGTGTCATATATCGATATTTCGGTACCCCTGGGTATTTGCGGCGTTGCGTTTATACTGATATTTCGGTACAGGGGGTTCAATCGGTTAAAGTACAAAAGTACACTGCCAATGACAAACGCAGGGGGGTGGGGGGGGGGAGAGGAGGAAAATGTTTGTATATTACCGCGACGGAAAAATACAAGAAGGCTACCATGCCTACCAACCCGGAGGACCAACCCTTTCCACGTTTTGTTATCACCGCCGCTGGGAACAAAGCCGAGTCCAAAGTTAAAATTAATGTATTACCGGACACGTCACGTGCTACCTGACATGGTTAGATTTACACCGGCGACAATCCCTAAACTCAATTCGTTCTTCGTTTTCGTTTTAGGGAGAGTTTCACGGCACTTGCAACACAATAAGGTCATATAACTGCCGAAGATTAGACAGAGGTGTTTCAAGAGAGTAACAAACGCACAAAAAAAAGGAGCAACACGAACGAAAAAGTTTGAGAGGAAAAAAGGAGCAAATCACACCACAACATCCGCCAACCACCCACAATTCGTTCCTACACTTCTGGTTGCAACTATTCGCTGGGAATCAATCAATGCCTCTAATCAAAGGCACGACACAATCTGCACTCCATTTTTTTCAAAGGTCTCAAAATGTACGCTTTATGAAACTACGAGCAGGAACCCGTCCTCACCCCCCCCCCCCCCCAATAAAAAACAACAACCAACAACAACAACCCAACAACAAACAACCGAAAATACTACTGTGACATATTGGTGCGCATGAGATGCTTATGACTTAACGGGGCTTTTTAAGGTACATGGAAGTAGTAATAGTAATAGATTACATGTGGTAAGGAGGAAGAGGAGAAGGAGAAGACGAAGAAGAAGAAAAACTACTATTAATTTCGAAACCAATAATAGTAACAAATTACAACAATGGGTAAACAACTTACAACGGCGACACACATATGATGATACATAACTACAAAGGCTTTAGCTGTCCCGGCCATTTTCTTTATAAACTAAGTCTTAGATCACGTTCGTTCCGCCATATACATAAAGAAAAATTAGTAGAGCTGAAAATAAAAAGGTACAAAAGCACTTACGAAACCGTGGGGTGGCCGACAGAAGCGCCACGGTAGAGACATGAAGAAGTGTAATTATATTTCTATTTACAAAAAATCTATTGTTACCAGCTTGATCTACTTCTTTTTAATTCTTGGCTTATTTTTAGACTCCGCCAATCGATGCTTTCTATTACAAATTGTAAAGCAACAGGAGAAAACACGCAGCTCCATTATTGATCCAAAAGTGGCGATGGAGGCAACTGTCAAAATCACACTTCGTTGGGAGAAGGAACTTGGGTACTGATGCCCAACCACAACAAAACACTATAAACGGACATAGCAAAGGCACGAGGTTAAAAGCGATTGGTGTTACTATTACATACAGAAACGAATTTACACCCCCCCCCCCCCCCCCAATCGGGGGGAATGTGGCCCCTCTCCCCCCCCCCCAAAAAAAAAATAATAAAAAAATCAACCAAGAACCCACCACCTCCTCCCACGCAGAGAAACAAACAAATTAGAATGTAACTTTTTTTTTGGACTTGTGGTGAAAGAAGTGTCGGTAAGTGTCTCCTTGAGGTAAGCCAGGGTTTCTAAACCCCCACTCGTCGGCCGCGCGGCGTCATATGTTGTGTGTCTGGGGTGAGTGGAGGTGGTGCCGCCGGTGAAAAGTCATGGTAATTATGTGCGCGCGTGCGGGTGGGTACAACGTGACATTGCCAAATCAAGAACACCGCATTATGTTAATTATTTCTTCTTTATATCTCGGGAGGACCTTGAGGAGCAACAGATGGGGGGGCCCCTGGCATAAAAACATGATGCTTATACCGAGAGCTGGTCTGCGAAAGCGGACGTCGCATGAGACTTTACAATAACACAAAGAAATACAACAAATCGTAACAGTCTAACATCTTGTTATCATTCTCATACAACAAACAGACTGTTGATAGGTTTTTAACTTTCTTTTTTCTCAAACTATGACATACTTCATCAAGTAACACTTTTCTGTGAGGCCATATTTCATTCAATCTCTTTCAAGATCATCTCTAAAAGCACAAGAAGAAAATAATAAGAGCTTTTAATAAAATAAATACAACGGGCTACCCATTCAAATTTAGCTATTGGTGATTACAAGATAACTCATAATATCTAAATCTAAATGACGACTGACGTAGCCTTCCTCTGTACAAGTAGACTGCTGAATTACGAAATTTCTTATAAAAATATGATTTAAAACGAATTATGAATTTTTATGACAACTTGCTTCTGCATCTGTCAATTAAAGTTAATGAGAAATCCATTACACCATAATAATATGTGTGAAGGGATGGATTTAGCTTCGATACCATTAATTTGCAACAGTAAAAGACACTGACACCCGCAGAATACAATGGATAGTAGTATACAATAATGTAGATACACACACAGAACAGATCAGAGGGAAGAGAGAGGGAAGAAGGAAGAGACTCTGTGTGTTGTGTGTGTGTGTGTGTCTGTCTGTCTGTCTGTCTGTGTGTGTGTGTGTATGTGTGTGTGTGTGTGTGTGTGTGTGTGTGTGTGTGTGTGTGTGTGTGTGTGTGTGTGTGTGTGTGTGTGTGTGTGTGTGTGTGTGTGTGTGTGTGTGTGTGTGTGCGCGCGCGCGCCTGCGGTACAGGAGAAAAAGAACATGCAAAGAAATTATTATGTTAAGTGGGGTAAGACAACATTTCTTTTTAAAGAAAAGAAAGAAAGAAAATTAAAAATTACACTTAAAAAGTAATAATTCATCAATTGTTAAACTTACTTTCTACACTTGCATTCCACTGCATCAGTAATATTTCAGCTCAAAACGACTATTTACAAATTTTCCAAGAGCAAATGAGTAACCATGTTTCTCTGAATGGTTGGCTTTACTTTGTTTTAAGTTTTTATTAAGTGTGAGTGTGTTTATGTGTGTGTTTGTGCGTATGTGTCTGGTAATGGGTTGTTTGGAATATTGGATGGAACCAGCCAAAAAAATTACTATTTTTCAACTTAAAACAATAAGAATTGTTTAGATTAATTACCATAACAGAAAAAGAAATATTTTGTTACTTCCCATCAGTGAAAATTAGGGTAACCCCTGTTTTGCTTACTAGCCAATTCAAAGAAGAATAGAATACGACAGATGCAGTGAGGTTGTAAAATAGAGAGTGTCAGATAACAACAGTACTGACTAATAACTTCAGTGCCATTGGAGAGTTGATTGTAAACAACACAGAACTATCTTTGACAAAAATACAGAACAATGAGATTTCACCTGAAAAAATTGTATAAATTAAAGAAATATGTAACTAGAAGAGAAGGAGCAAAATTGAAATAAAAGCACTTTTGACTCACTCAGGTTTTTCTGACAATGCTGAGTAGTCCAGCAACGCTTTACATTCACATCTTCCTCTTT
Organism: Aplysia californica; assembly: GCF_000002075.1. Lineage (NCBI taxonomy): Eukaryota > Metazoa > Mollusca > Gastropoda > Aplysiida > Aplysiidae > Aplysia > Aplysia californica. The sequence continues at coordinate 146,314 of NW_004797412.1, forward strand.
GGCAGAGGAACAATTGCTGGGGCAGAAATTTGCACATTGGCTCTCTTCCTTGTTTTCTCTGAAGTCTTGTGCAGCAGGATCTACTCCCAGGCTGGTCCAATCCACGGTTTGTATGTAGCATAACTTTTTGTTTTTGGTCAGCCGGACTCCTCCTCCACTAATACTGCGAAGACTATAGAGACCAATTTCTTCTAGATCTTGCATCTCATAAGCCACAAATGCATAATTGTTGAAAGGAATGCGGCCGCGTATGACAGTGAGGTTAGGAAAAAGATGTCCAAGCGTTTTCAGGCCCAGCACACGGTAGAGCATAAGATGATCTGTAATCTCTCGAAGTTTAGGGAACGAATACTGCTCATAATCTGCTGGTGTAGCGTCACTTATGAGCGAAATACGCAGAAATCCCTCTATAACAGTGCAGTTTTCCAACTGCCTAAGAAACTCCACTTTGTTGCGGATGTCAATACTCTTGCAAACTGAAATGAGAAAGAAAGATAAGGAAACATTAATAAAAAAACTCATATATCACATTTTTAATTTAAAAACGAATACAAAAAAATTAGGGAGCAAAAAGAAAGATGCCGTAGTATTTATCTGATGACAGGTGGTCCTTCAGATACAAATGCTTTGCAAAAGGTAGGAATTCAACACTGACATCAATATCTCACTTGAACAACAGCCCAGCATGACACCTGTTCAGATGATGCCCAAAGGGTATTTAAAAAGTACAGGACTAAACCAACATAACAACAGCTTAAGCAAATAATAAACATTAACAGATTGTAAACAGACCAAATACTGTACAATCAAACATCAACTTTTTCATGAACAAAGACAAAGAGCAAACTTTCATTCAGCAAAGCAAAAAGCCAACATTAAGGACTCCTCATTGAATTAACACTACTAATGAATTTTTTAAAAAAATATTTAAAAACCTGTGTAGATACGGGCACCTAAACAAAAGTACGAACATAATGCCCCCATCAACTTTATCATGTTTTGAGTTTTTTTTTTTATATGTTGACGCACTTGTCTTAGAATAATTCTTTCTTGACCAAGCTCCCTTCCCTATCCATCCTTCAAAATGTCTGTACACCTACTTAAAAACTTACAACAAAATTGAGAAAACTTTAAAAAGCGAAGATTGGCTGTACACTCTGCACTGTAAAATGTAACAATGGTATCGAAAACCCCGAAACACAAAATACTACATGGTTTGACTGACAGCCATGCAATTGCAAATTATAATTTATCTATTTTACTGCACCATCCAAAAATTTTACTTTTCCATTATTTTACAGATTTCATTGCACCTGACTTAATACAGAACATATCTTCGACAAATTCTTAGAAAACATCAGAGATTCCCCTGTCACGGGTCTAAAGAATTGTAACGTCTGGCAGCACCAATACATGGAAAGTATTTGATCATTATGCTGTTATAGCTTTACTTTCCAGTGTTTTACATAAAGAAGGAGCCAAACAGATTAGCCATAGGTCAGTTGATATTAAATTATCACAAAAAAGAACAGCACAATAATGGTTTTACACAAAAATAAAATGAAGTCTAGCAGGTACATTGAAAATTAGCAACGGAACAAGAAAACATTTTAAATCATGTACATTATCTGTTGGACATCTATTTAAAAAAATAAAACAACAAGTGTTTGAGGAGTACCATTTTACTCCCTTAAAGTTGGACTTTGAGATTAAACTACAATATTCTCCATTTGTCTTTCCAGGTAACATTTCTTTTTGAAGCTCCAGCATCATGCCTTGGGTATTTCTTTCCAGGACCAAGGCCCATCTATTCTGCCCCATTTAAGGCGAAACCCCCCCCCCCCCAAAAAAAAAAACAACAACTGGCGTCATTACAATGCAGTCCTTCTTTCCAATAATATAATTTTAGTCAAATGAGTACACATGACAATGTCTTTCATGATCTGACTACATCTGTGGCAAAGCTTACTACATAAACTGAGATTCATTGACATAAAACATTTTTATTTTGCTTTTATCCTCTTTCAAATTTGGCCCATGGTCCATGTGAGAGGATTTATACGGTTAATCAGCTACAATTTAAAAACGATGAATCAATAGAGACAAAGAGAAAACATCCCTAATTAATGACCAGAGGCAAACCACTTTTACTGCGCCATTAAGCAAGTTAAAACAATATTAACCAACAAATTTAGAATAAATTGGTGCATTCTATCAAAAGTTATTATATTAGAAAAAAATCGTTAAATTATTTTTCATATGGATGGCCGACAGTGATTAGTATAAAAGATCATCTTATATTTCAATTCATTCAGAAGCTGCCTCTATGAGATTCTGAGATCACATGCTTTGCCAATGTGGGTATGTATGTGTATGTGAGTCACCAATTTTTAATTGTTTCACTGCTGATCACTTTCCCATTTCCCCCCCTTACCAGCTGGCTGCTTTCTTGTTTGTAGATTATGTCTAAAAATGTATGGATTACTTCTGAGTGAAAAAAATGACATCTGTTGCATATTTGAGGAAAAAAATGCTTTGAAATTAATATCATATTCATCAATACACAGGCACTCATTCATTTGCTTATTATTAAGTTATCTGACAAAATTCCATACTTCATCTTTTTTACTTAATTTTTTTTTCACTAGCCTACCCTTAATAACTCCAGCTAAAACCCATGAAGGGAATACCTGACAGACATGTCTTGAATCCAGAGATAATATAATAGCAGCCAAAAAATAATGCACCGAGAGTAGTAGTAGTAGTAAAAAAAATATTAAAGTTGTTGCTCAAGTAACAAAAATCGTAACTCTTCAAAAGTGATGAGTAAAATTACAGAATCAATGCCGGCAATTCTTGAGTAATGAATCATAAAACTTTTTATTTTTCTCTAATCATTAAGCTATGTAAGAGTGGGACTCTTATGTAATTAAAGAGGGATATAGAGTAAAGCGGTTGATAAAAATCAAGTGCAAACTCTGAGTATCAAGCTTTAGCCAAAACAACTGCACACTTAAAGAATATCTGCTAACAATGATTGTAAACAAATGAAAGGAAACATGATTTACACTTTTTTGTTTCAATCCATCAACAAGGATATTGGATCTTGACTTTATGATAACTTTTTTTTGTGTGTGTTCTAATCTTAAGATGTACTTTTTTTGCTTTGAAGCCAATGTCAAGTAAAAAATTAAAAATATAAGAGAACTAATTTTCAAAATTTGAATGATTGATCAAAATGTAAACAAATCCTTGGCGCTCATATGAGCGTACATGCAGTTGTGAGCGCCATAAAAACTCTACTAAAACTAAAACAAATCCTAAAATTAAACTGAAAAATAAATTTTGAGAAGCTGTTACTTTAGAGAAAGTCTTTCTTCCCGCGACACCCAAAAAGGTAAGAGGCGGATAAAAGTAAAGTAAAAGTAACTTACTTTACAAAGGTTTAAATTTCAAATACAAATACAGGTATTACTTCAATGATGAATAAATCCACATGAAAATTCTGGTTACTGGCTGCACACAAAAAAGTGAGGTCTGAAAGTGCAGCACGAATGATTATGAGTTCTACACTTGAATTGTTATGAACTTTTACATTTTATCAGAGATTACAGACTTGACTTGAAAATTCTCTCATGATACCTACACAACTCTACACAGTCCCAATCCTGCTAACCAATTTTGCAGCAGCTGTGTTTCAAATCTGTCCGTCTCTACCATAGAGGGACAGTGCTTTAAAGCGACGTTTAACTTTTTTGCAAAAACAGCCATATGTGTGTGCGCCTAGAGAACACCAAAAGTTGCCCCAGACCGTTTTGAGCTACAGGCCGATAATGAATAATGACAAAAATTACTTTTTTGACCAAAATGTGTTTCCATTAAAAAATTATAGATCCACCATTTTTTTACAATGTGCTCAAAAGGTTTTCATTGATTTGACTTCTAAATATTTTATTTTGAATTATTTTTCGGGTAGGGTATAATAAAAATAAATGATGGAAACTGCTTTCAAAAGGTGTTAAAATCTATTCTTGAAGCACGTTTTCTCTTCCCTGCTATGTTTTACCCTTGAATTCCATTCATGACGACATGATATTGATGTCAACTGAATGCCAAATTGGACATAAATTTTCTATGAATAAATACATTTAAAAAATCCTGTTTAAAAAGTTTGTATGTGTTCTCACGTTTGTTAAACTTAAAAGCCCATTTTCTCAAAATTACATTTTTTAAACTTTACCTCGCAAAATGTGCAACAAACAGTACTTGAGATATCTAAAAAATTCAAAAACCCCTGTGTTCAGCATTGAATTTCCTATAAAGTACAACCTTTAACTCAAAATTGTCAAAATCCAACTTTTGGTACCTTTCTTTGGGGACACACACATATTTTAAAGTATAAAAATTCTCTGTATACAACACTAGGACTCCATAGGGTGACAAAAATTAGACCAAGTTGGAAGGCTCACAGTTTCTTGAAACTGCAAAATGTTGGGACACTAGGCAAATGATACAAGTAGTACATTCTTATCTTACACATATCAGCTGACACTTGTCGAAGAACCAAAAATTTTACATCCTCTTTTTCATCCAGCTCAATTGAAGTAAACCGGATTATCTTTAAAGGCAAGAGACTATAAACACTTGGATAAGCAGCACTTTCAAGCTTGAATACCAAGACTAATTGAGTCATAAAAAAAAGGTATTCATTTTCACTAAAGACTAATTTCTATGGGGGGAAAAACTCATCCCTCATGCAATTTGTAGATTTCCGGGTTGCACAGAGACCTATAAGCATCAGCAAGACACCTTGGATTATGTCTCATACCTTGTTTTATCAACGTAGAGTGATTCTTTCTCTTACATCACATTGCACACAAGAATATGAGAAGAAACGTATCTGTAGAGTAAGTCTGTTTTATTCTCCTTCTCAAAAAGCACACTGATTTGTGGTTGGAAATAAAACGTGAGGTGAAATCAAGCACTCGTCAAAATACAGAAATTGAAGAAAACATTCATTGTTCTACAGGCTTGGCAGCTTTTTTCAATTTCTGTTTTTTGGCCCAACACCTTTTATGTCTATTCAAAAACACATTTCTGTGTGGATTTACCCCCCCCCCCCCCCCAAAAAAAAACATCCTTAATTAAAGGCACAAAAATGTAAATTTTCAATTTCAAAGGGCTCTCAAACTATTTAAGTTACCACACTTTCGCTGATATTTTCTCGATAATTTTTTACCTCCGAAATCAGGTGACCCCCACTTTCTTCAACCAAAAATATCTCGACTTCTATTCAAAATAGATATGGGTACTTTGTTCATTGAAGGCAAAGCAAATGAACAAGCTTTCACATGATACCATTAACTCCACATGCCCAATTATTGACGAGCGCCTAAAGTCTTGGGAATATGAAGAAAATTAGCATACAAATTTGTGAAGCAACCCACAAAGAACTGGGAGTGCATTGGCATCTTGACATCATGATTAATTGCTACAATCTCATTGCAGGGGACTCTTCACTTTCAGGGTGTTCACATTACTTATAATAATTTTTGTATTTCAAAGATATCTGTTCTCGAACAAACTATATGGAGAAAAAAAGTCTAAAAATTTGAAAAGGGGGGGGGGCCTTCACTGAGATTATTTACATAGAAATGCAGTATGATTTTAATTTAAATTATTCACTTATTTTTCCAGACCCAATCCCAATGAATAGTTTTTAAACCTATTTAGGTGTGCCCTTTAATCTTCAAGAGACCAACTGGTATTTTAACCTTTTCAGTTCTGCACTGATAAGCAAACAAGTATCATAGAAACAAAATCAGATTCTCTTTTTTCCAGGATAAATGTTTCAAAAAGTTGAATTTAACCAACCCCACCCCCCCTCCCCAAATTAATGTCATTTAGTCCTTTTCTTGCAAAACAAGAATAAAATCTGTGTCGACATGCACACACAAAAAAAATTGTCAAAACGATCCATGGTCATAATCTTGAATCCTAACCTTACTTTTTATACTTGCGTTCACTAATTAAATTTTTTTTAAAAATGTTTTTAATCGCTCAAAGGAAAAGCATAAAAATCTGCATTATTGAGATAAAAGGATCCCAGAGCACACACAGACTAGAAGGAATCGTTGTTCCAGAAAGAATTAAGAGTTTCGCATTTTGGCAAACTGATAGAGATACAGAGTAATGGCACTCCTTGCAGAATTGGAGGAACAGAAAAATCGTTTAAGCGCGTCCAACATTAGAGTACTTACATAGCTCGTAACTTTTAAAAACAAAAACCCCCCATTCTATTCACATGGCAGGTCATGATGGTGGATGGTTACTTACTTGCTGGATATTGGCCACAATCCCCCCTCCCCTAACTCTCCACTCACACTTTTCTGCATTCAATAAATTCAAGCTATTCATTATTATTCAAAAGACATCTTGCAGCAAAAGATCTCTCCAATTGACTTTTGGACTGCACTCTCATTATTATTCATAAATCCAGCATTGAAAGTTTATAATTTTTCTTGCAGCATTAGCAAGTCTGTGAGGAGCAATACTAGAAAACATAGAAATATATACTTTCCTATATGAAAATGGAGTGCTGTACTTTGACACTCAAAAACGAATTGAATACCTGCCTTTTAACGCACTGGTTCGCAGTTATGTATGTGTACTTATTGTGACACTGCAGAAAATGCAGTTGTAATATAAAGTACTTACTAGACTAAAGTTCTCTTTAGCACTACTGAGTGTTTGATAAATGAAAGATTACAAAGGCTTCTATCTGGTCACACTTTATTGAGTGGTGTGTTACCACATGCCTGATTCTTCAATGCAATATTATAATTGTCGCTATAATTTTACTATCTATCACTCCCATCTTATGCTCAGGTATTGTATAGCACTTTTCTCCTTCATTTTTCACGAATTTTGACGTACACAATGTCTGTCCCATTGCAAATTAATAGTTTTTTTGAGAATTGATATTTTAAATTTAAACTATACACAGTAATCACGCAGAGTGAAGGAAGTTTTTTTTCTGAGAAGCATGTCTTCCCTCCCCGTACTGTCCCATAATTTGATATTTTGCAGTTAGTTTTTCTTGAAAACCATTTACTTGAGACAGTTTGAGAGGACATAGTAGAACCTGTCAAAGACGAATCGCAAAATAGCCTGGAAAAAATTAAGTCTCACACTTTTCTGTCTTGGACAGGGGAATTTTGGTGAAGCAGAAGGGGTGTCCCCAGAGGGCCAGCCTGCACGCAGTGGGATCACGGTCATCTGTCCGGTCAGCAAGCAGTGGCTAAAACATACTTCCCAAGAGCTATCCAAGCCTTTCTGATAATTGCATGCATTAGTCTTACTTCTACACATTTTGACCCCAGAGCTTGCAACTCACTCACAGGACCACTGTTTTACCAAATGAAAACAGAAACGATTGAGGACAATTCCATGAAAAGTGACAAATGACTACATATGGAAATGATAACCAACTGACACAATTCTGAGCAGTTTTATAGAGGGTATTTTTTACTCTTTTCTTGTAGAATGCAAACATCCTTTACAAAAAAAAAAAAGAAAAAAAAGAAGAACTCTATTGAATTCCTTATGATTTTTTTCAGCAGATTACAAATCCCTATTACGTGTGTCCCTTTTTCTAGAATGGCCCTTGAACATCTCCATTACGTCCATCCATTGATGTTATAAGCACAATCAACAAATGCCACCCCTCCCCTGCATCTATAGCATTTCCAGGAAGGAACTTTTTTCTCAACTGACCCTATGATGAGGGCAGCATGTAGTATTAAAAATAAATCATTTTCACACCCCAGGCTATCCAGGAAAGTTTTTGTGCTGGAGCCCCCTTAGACCACTTACAAGCAGTGTGGTGATATTTCACCACTCCCAACAAACCTGACCATCAGTCTGTATCTTTATAAATAAAAAACTTCAACAAAAAAACTTTTGGAATTATATTTTTTACTTTCACTTTCGTTCGATGCTCAAGTATAGTATACTTTTATTCATTTTTACCCGTTTTACAAGAATCTAGACTTTATACCTGTCATAAATTATTAGCTTTTGTGAATTTTAATGCTTTTTTCGAACTATATTACAATTGACCTAATTGCGTAATGTGTGTTTCTAAAAAATAAAGTTGAGGGTATTGTTTAGAGGAAAATACCTTCTAAAAATATTCGGGGTGGGGGGGGTGGGGGGGGGGCAGGGGGAATGCACCCCCCCCCTTTTAATTTGCTGTTTTGCACTTAGGCCTAGATCTAGGACTCAGATTATCTTGTAAACAATTGATTTGCGACAGTTTTAGTAGTCACATGACCGTTCTGCAGCCAAAAATATGGAAGTTTAGCGCACACCCCCCCCCCCCCCCCCCCCCAAAGACAGTGTATATCTGCATGCAAGAGAAAGTACAAATTTTCCAATCTTTTCTTTAAAACTTATATTATAAAAGTGACACTATAGACTGTAGTATTACTGACTATTGTCATTGACAATAAATGTGGCCATATTCAATATTGCGAACAATTATTTTGTTTCCTTTTTAAAAGGTATTCTTTTACTTCCACTACAGTCTCATGCTGCTAAGCTTTTGCAAAGCCTTTTTATTTTTCATTTTTATCCTTTTTACATGAATATATTAACATCATATTCATTGCAAATTAATAGTAATTGAAATATTTCATGGTGTTTATAATTCAAACTTCATCACACTAAGCCTGATTGCGTTGTAATTTCCACGACTGTGGACCAATCAGGAGGTTTAAGGGAGGGGGTACCCCCCCGGAGGTAAAAAAAACAATCTGGAGGGTTACAGTAAGTAACAGGGGGCAGGCCCTGTTTTCCGCCATAATTAGATATTTTGTTAGATCTATTAGGTTAATAATTTTTTTTTAAATAATTGATTTGAGACAGTTTTACTGGCCATAGCATAAGTGACCTGCAGCTGAGAATAGGCCACAGCAATTTGATCCCACTGTAGAGGGAGTAAAAGTAAAAATCTACCTTTTACTTTTAAAAAAATTTCTCAATCAATTGTTTTAACGAGCCGCATACGCTATAGCGGGCCATATTTGGCCTGCAGGCCAAAGTTTGCCCTCCCTAGTTTTAGACCTTGTGACTTGTGAGACGTTTTTGTTGGGTCTTGGCTTCAACTTCAGGCTTCAGGGTAGGTGAGTAGGTCCTTAAACCTAAACAAATCTAAGCCTAATCCATGCCACAGTCGGCACAGCAGGTATACTTAACTATGAATACGAGTCATTTTGTCACACCGGTGCAGTCAAGACGTCACAGTTCACAATGTTGAATGGAGACGGCCATCTTGTACCCCACTTGCGAACATCAAACGCGTATTGTCATGGCAATCGCAAATCACGAATTTTGGGGGAGGGTTGGTGGGGTATGGGTGTGAAAGG
>NW_004797412.1:155841-159376 GCF_000002075.1 Aplysia californica
GCTGTGCGAGTCCTTATCTTATCACTTACACTGTTAATTAATCATGTAGGCCTATTGACATTATTGAAATCATCTATCGAGTCATACCAACAACATTTTAAAGTATTATTGACAAAAGGAGTGATCGGCAAGATCATATTAATTTTGTTAAAAATAAAATAGCTAGTCTAGGCTTAAAGGCCTAATTGAAATGAACGGTACTGCAATTTTGCTAAAAGGCTAAAACTTTCAAATAAAAGCCTTATTGAGTCTTTAGGACTTTAGGCTACCACACATTGCTTTTGTCTAATTTCAAAAACTATTGTTCAGCTAGGCCTAAGGAACAGTTTAAGACAAAGATTTAATTTACATTTAGGCTAATAATAGGCTGGCTCTATTTCTCTGAACGCTCCGGAAAATAAACTAAACTTGAACTCTATTTCTCCGAATGGTTTCCGTTCTCGAGATTTGTTGATAATTATAAGCGAATGGAGCGGCCTGTGTGTGTGTGTGTGTGTGTGTGTGTCAGAGTACACATGTGTGTGTGTGTGCGTGTAAGTAAGGTGTGAACGGGGTGGGGATTTTTTTTGGTAACGTCAATTGCCACCGAGTGACGCGGTGGCAGTTGACGAAAATTGACTTTTTGTCAATTGCCACCGAGTGAAGTGGTATCAAGTCTGAAAACAACACTGTCTTTAGTATACATATTAATGGGTCAATTTGTTCTCAAGTAATTTCATTGGACGAGCATCTAGTCTAGAACTACGCTATCAACTTGGCATGTTTTCAATGAGACGTAGGCCTAAATCTAGGTTAGCCTTAGCCTACACTTTGGTGTAGAACTAACACAGGCAATTCTAGAAGTAGAAGGTCACAAACGCACACGAACTCAAGCAGAAAAGACACACACACACACATCCAGAGGGACAGAGAGGCGAATGCACAACACCGAGCACTCGAGCACAATAAGCTAATCTAGATCTACCCACCAACGCAAAAGAGCTCCAGAATCGGTGAATTTTTACTTTCACTCCCGCACACAGATGCACTGTTTCAGGGGTCAAACTGCAGTACTGTTTGCTGCAGATCACACATAAAGCCACTAAAACTGTCGCAAATCAATTATTTTCAAGACCATTTCAAATCTAACTGTAAAATATCAAATTATGGGTAAAAACAGGGGGGCAGGCCCCCCTGGTACCCCCCGATTGGTCCAAAGCACGTCTATCTCGGTTAAAAACAATCAAATATTTCAAAAACTATTAATTTGCGACGGAAATGAAGTTGATATTCGTGTTCTGCGCATCAATATTTAGTAGAAAATAGACAACTGGTAGCTGAGTGTGAGACGGGAGACGGGAGGGAAAGTAAAAAAATACCGAGCTCCAATTCACTCGGTGGAAATTGACAATAGTCAATTTTTGTCCATTGCCATCGCGCCACTCGGTGGCAATTGACACTACCTTTTTTTTTTACATGAAGGATTTTAGTTTTTGCTGGCTGGACTAAATGCAAAATAGGTTACTGCCAAGGTTGAGCGGTCTTGTTTTCTTGCAGTAGAATCTACCTTTTGAGAGTATATTTTCAAATGAAGTATAGTCCGGGAACGTTGCCCTAACCACAACTGAAGTATCTGAATATTCAGACATTTAAAAATCTCTAGCTCTAGAAATTGAATTTGATGCAAAAAAGCCTTTTTCCCAGTCCTCGCAAGAATGGCAGAAAGAAAGGACGCCGCCTAAATCTCGCAAAAACCCCCCAAAAATCTCGAGATCGGAAACCATTCGGAGAAACAGAGTTCAACTTTATTATCCCGAACATTCGGAAAAATAGTCACTTCGTTAATGCGTAATTTATATAGATCTACAGTCCAACACAAAAAATAAGCTTTCGGCAGATCCTCCAAAACTCTACAAGGGTAACAAGCATAACAATTTTGGAGAGGATATAAAAGCGAAGTCATTTCGTCACACATAATACATAATTGGGGTGTGATGAGATGACCGAGTGACGAAATGACCCACTACCATTATTACAATATTACTAGATTCTAGATCTAGATTTTTAGATCTAGAATCTAGATCTAGATCTAGATCTAGTAGATCTAGATCTAGATCTAGTCTAAACGTCATTTAAATCCTACATGCTCATCCACCCTGAAACCTATGGAAAGACTACAAATGATCAATGTAAAGATGGTTAAAGAACAAAAGTCGACTTACTTCCATCTGCTGGATTCTGTATCTTTTCATATTTTCCACACTGCGCACTGATGCTTTCTGATATGGTAAACACCTTGACCAAGAGAATTATCAAAAGCTTGCACTTGTTCATATTGGTTGCCTCAGGAGCACAGGAATGATAAGGTTTCCTATTTGCCTAACACCTGAGCATTAACTGCCTAAAACCACATGAAAACTTAATCTACCATGGCCATAATTTTTGTTGACATTCTCCAGTCCAGACAAGGAAAACAATCATGACGCTCTTCTTATCATCTGAATGAATGAGTGGATCAGTATCCTGTTGTGCCTTTCGGAATGTGCCTTTGAGTTTTCATAAGAAGGTATTTCATGGTGACTGAAACAACCTCCTATGTAACAAACACGAAAAACAAAGATACATAGCAAAACACGAAGAACGACTGGCAAAAAGGTGCATCATAAAACTAGACAATTAGTCAGGCCAAACACAGCCAGATGATACAGATCATGCCCACACAACTGGCTGGACAGTGCAAAGCCTTGAAATTTCTATCCCGATAGGTGGGAGGTAGAGAGGGGCTTCGTAGATATTGTGAACTGAGATGCTCAGTTGAATATTCACAGCACATGATGTTGTGTTTCACAGCAGGGTACACACAAGTTTATTCCGTTAAAATCTATCCTTTCATCTCAGATTCAGAAATAGTGTGGCCTCCCAGAATCTCTGAAAAATCACCAAAACGGGGTCAAGTCCCTCAATGCATTCTAACAGCAAAACAAGACGTAAACAACCTCTGTTGCTGATTGGTCGGTATTTCCAGCGGAGCCAGTTTCTCATTCAGCCCCCGTAGTTGCGAATAAGTTATCAAGGACACTATGTTGAGCCGCTGCAATAATCTGGGTCCTGGGTGCTGCCACTAGGCTACCGCCGCTGAGCACCGCTAGAATGACTTTGATACAGATATTGTTGCAAAAGTTACTGCATTTACACCTTTGATTTGGTCTTCCTTTATTGTATTTACACATTTGAAGCATTTCCAGCCCATAGTGATTAAATGAAAACTGTCAAATCTGTCCTTACCGTCGAATAATCTTAATCATGATTCATGATCCAAACAAACTGTGTGGGCGATGTACATGTCTCTTGAGACGACTGCTGAGAATAGAATACAGTATACACACATCATGTAGCTTGTTGTGAAGCTCTTGGATTATTGTTCATTTTTTTCTATCATAGAACATTCAGTTTTTGGTAAACGTGGAACACTTGTTCATCGTGGATATTTGTCTGCTTTTATATTAGACCGTAGGCTACATTATATTAATTTATTGTAAGTCAAGGCAGATGGGGG
>NW_004797412.1:160358-163471 GCF_000002075.1 Aplysia californica
GATTATTCTCTTTATTATTATCATTATTATTGTCCCTGCTGCTGTTAATATTGTTTTATTTTCTAAAAACAATACTATTGCTATTATTATTAGTTTTATTATTATTTTAATTGAGACAATCTTTGACTGTTAGTGGAGAACAAAGCGTCGCTCTTGAATTTTTTTGTTTGTCAGCGCACCATCGTTCCCTCAGATATTTAACCATGTACATATTGTATTACAATAACTAGAGAGGGTATGGGGTGGTGCCTAAGATAACCCATTTCGCTTATGTACACGTGCGCACGCACGCACACACACACACACACACACACACAGCCGCATCCACATATACAAACGCACATAGACGCGCACACACACGCAAACTCACACACACACACACACGCACACACACACACATACTACGCAAAGATACACACACACACACGTACAAACACAGACATGTACCACGTCACACACAAAACAAAATCTCACGCAATTATAATTTATTTTGTCCTCCGTCCGTTATTATGGTCTCATTAACTATCACCATCAAAAATCCCCCCCCCTCTCCCCAACCCCGTTCCCGAACAGCCCCCCCCACACGATCTGACCGGGCCTTATCAGTAATTTACTCATGGCAATAGATCTATATATTATATTGTTACAGTATAATATCACATTCGATAAAGTAGCCTATATAGTCCACATAATCACCACCATGACCCCCTCTCATCATCATCTCCGCCGCTGTGCTCTTAAACAGTGTTATGACAACTCGATCAGAAGCATACATGTAGTTTCTAAAATTATATCACTCCACCGACCCCCCCCCCTCTAAAATATGTTTAAAATACTTTGTTCCAATGGAAAATGAAGGAGAAAACCGTTAGAATCTACAACTAATTTAAAGTGCCTATGTTTTTAGAAGTGAGACATTTGACGTATGGAAAGCCGCACAACTACCCAAACAATAATTATATTATTATAGCTGCGGATGCGCAGTTATGATTCAATCAAGAATTCAATAAACTTACGTCTCTTCTTTTATGTAGGGGAACATCTCACGGGTGGAATTTATAATTTTTAAAAAGTTTTATAGTTTTTTTAAAAAGCTTTTCTCATATCTTCATGATGTATATGCGCTACTCTCAATATATATGGCAAATACCCACATTTTCATTTTTTGAAAAAAAGAAAAAAAAGCGATTATGGAATTTTTCTTGAAATTAGATTTAGATATTATCATTTTGACAGTCCTTCTCTCTTAAATAAGCGAGACACTATGCTTCATGACGATGAGGAATGATCATCAATAATGACTCTAACAACGTTGGAATTCGAAGTGCGCTGTGAAGGGCTCGAGTATCGGTATCTCATTAATCTTTCTTTACATATTTATACCAGTCTATCTGGTAACCGGTCAGGGATATACTTTCGTCGTCTCAAATACATGTATAATATTCATAAATGTTTGGTTGTTGTGTAATTGTTTCGTTTTTGCGAGAACGATGACTGCCCCATATAGATCTAGATGACAGCGCATGTGGTAGATCTACCACAAACACTCATCACCGCCATCATAATGATGCTTTTATCTGAAACAGACATCAGCGATATCAATTAATATGTTTTCCCACCACTTTGACATCTTTACATTATATACTTGTATGCTTAAAAAAATATTCTGCTGTTCTTAATTATCCATACATCTTTTGTCTTCTATTTGCCTGTGATCGACGAGCGCAATTTTAATAAGATAAAATCTTTTATGTCTATTCAAGTGCCCCAAAAACTGCATTTGTCTCTAAAAATTAATTTTTTTTTTGATGGTGAGCGCCAACATAGGATTCTGTCCGCACTAGATTGTACCTGATTTCATTTCTTTTCTCGCCATAAATATTTTAAAGTTTCCTGAGAAACCATTGTTCGCTATTGCTTCAAAAATAATAGGCTATATTAGGCCTATTCTAGGCTATTGTGCAGATCTAGGCTACTTATATAATAATTTTTTAAAAATTACCATCCGAATTGCCAAATATCTTATAGTAGGAGGCTTTGGTTTATCAATAAAATACCAAATTACACAGACTACTTATTAATAGGGGAGTTGTGTACCACAGTTATTCTCTACGAACAATGTATTACAAAACTACTGGTGTGGAAAAGAAACAATAAATGACCACTTGTTCGGCTTCTTAATTGGCAATAATATAAAACCATGGGCCGCGTATCTGGTATACCTCTTAACTACACAATAATACTTCCGCTTTGAACGATGAGCAATGGAAAGCAAACCCGGAAAAGAACCATGATATCAACAGAAAGGAACATATTCTTTTAATAATCAACTGTTTTAAAGGTAATTTAGATTTTGGTAGTTGACAAAACTAGTGATAATTTTTTATGGACCACACCGTCTATTAAAAAAAATATTAGATCAAGCAGTATTGGTCATAGATCTAGATCTAGATCTAGAAATCTAGAGATCTAGATTCTAGATCTAGAATCTAGATCTAATAATATCTATATCTAGATATCTAGATCTCGATTCTAGATCTATAAATCCAGTGTATTTTAACGATTCTTCTAGTCTGGGCTCTAGAATACTAGATCTATATCTACATCTAGATCTAATCTAGATATAGATATAGATATAGATAATCTAGATCTAGACCTATAATAGCCTATATATATCTAGATTCTTGATTTAGATATGATATTGATTTCTAGAATCTAGATCTAGAGATCTAGATCTAGCTTTAGCTTCTATTCTAGATAATCTAGATGTAGATGTACTAGACTAGGTTAGTTGATTGAGTCTAAGGAAGATTGAAGAATACCGGACCACTCATTATTCATACACTGTATGATACAGTATTGTGCGAGAATGTGGGGTGGGTGGGACGGGTGGTTGGGGTGGGGGGGTTCAGGGGTGTCTCCCCCCTGACAAATTATTATTTGGACTCGAGTCCGAATAAGGAAAAATGTTACTCGGACTCGGGTCCGGAAAAAAGGAAGTGTATTCATTCTATAGATCTATCGTTCAGTGCTTCCAATTTTCCGCCATTTTTTAGTTTCCCCCACACCTTTTCTGCCGATCCAATGCCCGCCGCCTCATTGATACCGCCCCC
>NW_004797412.1:164229-175007 GCF_000002075.1 Aplysia californica
CCCCCCTTCACACACACTACACTGCATGACAAAACAGAAACTTATCCCTCGAAGCGCTCTGCATTTCACCGGAAGTAACCCGCCAAAAATGCCCAGCCACCATGGCGGATCGGTTGTAAACATGGGGGTTTGGCGGCGGGGGATACCAGCTGAGATACCAGAGATATATACCTGCTACTGAAACGGCTCAACAGATGATAAAAGACATATAAAACCATATCTTTTGTTAACTCATTCTCTGCCCATTATACCGATATATCCGCAGCGCGACCACACCAATTTTGCCCTTTATCGATACGTCGGTACAGGCTATACTCAAACTTTATTTAGTTCGTAAATGCTTGATCCATAATTTTAAGTTTTGATGTAAAGAAATCTCAAAAGTAGAAACTTCCTGCAACAAAATATATAGTGTCTATAACTACGTAAGTGGATGGAAAGTTGAAATGGTTGAAGTATTTTGTGTAGTGTGTTTGTGAAACCAAAACACGAAAGATGATCTCACCCATTTCAAGTTCTAGCTATGTTTTCTGGGCCTGGTAGTAAATGACCTTAAAGGCATATATATAAATTGTAAACAGACTAGGGAATTTTTCTTTAGTAAACTTGAGGACAGAGATGATATTGTCTTAGAATCCTTAGCTTTAGATTCTGATTTGGCCGATGATTGAATCGAGAGTGAGAAGCGTGAAAGACATAATTTGTAGATCTAAATCTACTGTGACAGCAAAGAGGGTAGTTGGAGATAATAGGGAAGTGAGTGAATATGCTTGGAAATGAAAGGGAAAGAAAGCCAAGAGAAGTTAAAATCAAGAGGATACTGACCTAGATCTTGGTGTAAATCTAAATCTAGACTTGGACAAGCAAGTGCAACTCGGGCAAATTCTGATTCATTACAACTTTTGGTATTGTCACAGTGATGTTACAAAATTGATCTTAAAATCTGCTAGAATTACACAATTTCATACACCTTTTTGTATGAACATGCAGGGAATTGAATGTAACATTCATTTTATGAGCGCAGGAATCCTTTTTTGAAATATAAAGTTTATTATTTATATTCAAAGTCGGAAATTTAGTCTGCCTTTTTATTAGCTCCCATGTGATGGACGTGTTCTCTGACAAGTATCAATTACGTCCTTTACCTTATCAAATATTTTTTTACGCCTTTCAGTGCTACATTTTATTACCTTTCAAAATATGTATGACACTACCTACTTATTATTTCATTTTACTATGAAAATCCTTCCCGAATATACACACCTATCATTCTCGATCGGATGCACAGAGAAAACCTGTGAACGCTGGTATGAAAATGGGCAGAGAATGAGTTAAAGCTGATATAGAATGAGCCATTCAAAAGTGATTGCGTTCAAATAAATACAAACAAAGTGCAAAATGTGATACACTCAACAATTAGTACATTAGCACGGCGAAATAAGTAATAACACTTAGCATGTAGTTGCTCAGCTGGACCGTGTCACTTCATCAATTGATATCTTGGCCAAGAGACACTCTACAAGGTCAAGACAACTTGCTAAGTCATTAGTCACTATTTATAACTTTGACCTGTAATTTACTACGTCATTTTCCATATAAAGAATACTGAAATTTTTTATTGAAAAAAGTCAGCGTCTATGCCCTTTATATAGGGCCTACGCGCTTCCAGGTCGAAGTAGGTCTGCCCTATATATAGGGCCTGCGCGCTTTCCGGGTAGCCCGGCTCAAGCCCTTTATATAGGGCTGCGCGCTTCCAGGGTTATGTATACACACTCTTACATGCACACACATACTCGCAAACACACACATGTACACACAAACACACTCACACAAACAACTTACTCACATAAAATACACACACCCATGCACACACCCATGCACACACTGTATCACTCTCTCAGTCTCATCCCATGCAGTAGTCCATATTGACAATATCAATAGCAATGGTTTTTATATCCTACAGCTTACTGTGATTAATAATTTGAAAATTAGTTGGGTGTTGATCAAGTCAATGTTATAACCTGCTCTGGTACAGAAAGTACTTGCTTCTTCAATGCCTCCACCCTCTTTCTATTTTACTCTCTCCATCTCTCCCCTTCTTCTTAAACGAGGTGCCCATTGGGGGGTCAGATCGGTTTGCTAGCCAGATGAAGGTGCAAAGCAGCTATCGTTGCTCAAGCTGATCGTGTCGGACTCGTCGCTTAAAAAACGAACGCATTTGTTTTCAGATGACGAGTCAGGTGGTCATCTGCCCCGTACCTACCTGACCCGATCCTATCCGCAGAAAATGGGCTCTAGTTATAAGATCCCTGCTCCCTCCTTCCTGTCTCTCTTTCTTCATCTCACCCTCCCCATCTCTCTCTATCTCTTGCCTTCTCTTTCTATATAATCTTGTATCTCTGATTTATTCTTCTTCATGCTCTCATCTCACACACTGCACTTTCATGATTTTCTAAGTTGGTAGTTGCAGTAAGTGCCGGAGCAGGTAAAGCCTGAAACTAAATGGTAGGAGTCGAAATAGTTGTGCCGGCAGCAGATAAAAACAAGAGTCTTTAAAGTTTTGAGAGTAAAAGTTTTAAAATGATTGTAGTAGAAAAGGAAGTAGAATTCTTCGTTCAATTTAGAGTGTGCAATTATTTAATGCTCTGGTTGTACAACTAAACCAACTTAAGTTGTCACTTACCCTTTAGGGTCACCTGTACAAAAAGCCACTGTTCTGTGACATTTTGGGTTTTTCTCATATTTTTAATCTCTGTCCATAGTGGTCCCTGTCGAACACTGCCAGGGTCAGTCATTTTCGCAGCAAGTCGACCCCAAAACCTGCCCGTATCAGTCATTTTCTACAAACGTTTTCATCTCAAGCATCCCATTCTCAGACTGAGTGATTACATTTAATCATTTAATCAATGCATAAAGAAGCAACTATCTATACTACATACTAGAAAAGTGGGAGCTGGACTTACTGCAACGCTTACTTACCCAATCATGTGCGAGGGTTCAATAAACTGAGTACACTGCTGCCGCCTACACCTTACGTTACGACGCATTGTATATAGTATCACAATGCTGCTGACCTCATTAAACAAAATTCCATCACATGACAATGATTGACAGACAGTGTAGCATTTGTCTTACATTGGCTACTGGCTGCATGGGTCGGGGATGGGGATGTGTTTTCTCTTGTGCCGTTGTGTTTAGTAATGGCTGCTATATATGAGTAGTGTTGAGTCTGTTAGCAGCATTTCATGTTTAAAAAGCTCTAATGACAGACAATAATTTTGATGAAAATGAAATGTGGAATGGGAAAGAAAAAAATTAAAACATGACTATCTTTAGTGTTTCTGTTGTTGGTGGTTAACATGTACCACCCGAGAATTCATTTTGACATGAGTAATATTGACCTTAACTTTGAACCTGTCCATAGCAACCGCCTGTATATAAAGCGTTACATTTTCTCTGTGGTTTTGAGTGACTATTATGAATAGGTTCGATTGTGCTAGCTCGGGAGGCTATTACAGTTGATTTGTTGAACTTTTGTTGAACTTTAAGATATTTGTTAGAATTTTTTGTGGCATAACTGGTTGGGTGACTGAGAGGCCCGAGTTGTGTGCAAAAAAACCCTGTTAATCTGTTTTGGGAGCAACTATGCTTATTTTTTTAAAGGTGACAGTATATTTGTAGGAAATGTTTGAATTATTACTTTGAATTATTCTTAAACTAAGATTTATCTTTTACCCCTGTATTACTATCTTATTTTTTTGTCCTCCACAGTTTTATTTTTTTAAAAACAGGGACATCTCAACCCAATATTTAAAAATGGTGAGTACCTGTTAACACATCTCTTGACATCTTTCAATCTGTCTAATGAACTACACTCTCTGTCTGTTTTCCATTTATTTCATGGTTTTATATATATGCAATTTATATGGTGACCTGAAATTTTACTGTTTGTTCTGATTCTGTATTTGATGACACCGCACTCATTGATTTATGCCTTTGGCCTACTGATTTTTCTTCTTCTGGCTCATCTGTAAATGAATATATATGCCAGTCTCTAGTGCGATGGCTGCTGTTCGCCACAGGTTCTCCAGGCCCGTATAGAGTTTTAGGTCTCTCAGCCTAGGGTTGGGCCAATATTTCCTTTGAAGTACCTCGAGCACTACAAGGCTTGTAGCAGATGGTTCCCTGTTTGGTTGAACTTACTTGTTTATTCCCAAATTTATGAGGGCTGTAGTCTCTGATTAAGATCCCACGACTTATGATCCTGATTCGCATAAGATTCCGCTGTTAGATAAAAAAAGAATTTTTACTATACAAAAGTCACCCTAAGATCCCTCTCTGATTCATTCTGAAGGTCTGCATTCGGCTAAGACCCTGCATTTCAGATAATGATTTGCATAATAAATACTGGGGGCGGCACAGCAGATCAACTAAGAATGAAAAGTTGAGATCATTGAACTGCCTGTCGCGTCAAAGATCAGCCACTCTCGTGAATGTGATCGCATAAGTATTGTAAAACTCGATGTACTGTACAGTGTTTGCACCGGGCGAGATCACACCGAGTTGTGAACTGACCGATGCGTTTATAAATTTTCCCCAAACATTGCACTCGCGTCTGAGCTTTCCACCTTCACTTACGTCACTAGCTGGGTGGGTATGGTCTATATAAGTTTGCTCCATGTGGGATCATATCAAAAAGTGAACTCCTACGTTACCATTGCAGCAGTTGTCTCTGCTCCCGAATTAGCGAGGCAGACTGAATTTTAATTGGTGTGGTCACAACGTAATGGTGCATAACAACAAAGGCGGGGGAACTTGGTCAGAGATGGAAAGCTATAAATTTTGGACAGGTTAAGGGGAGAGGCAACTTGATGCCATAGATCTTGAGACTCACGATAGGATAGTAAATGAAAATGGCATGCTTCATGCCACTGTGATTAGTCATCAAGGTTGACCACTCTTTGCTCGTCATATGTCATACCTAGGGGTTATGTCAGTTCATTTTAGAGTAAAGGGAGACCATGTTACCTGTTGTGGGCCTTAATATGAGTCACCGTAGATTCTTCCCTTGGTCCATCGGCTAAGATCCCGTTCGCCTAAGATCCAGCATTTTCCTTGCTCCCAAGCACCAGGATCTTAGACTATTGTATATTTATTATACACATATGATACATATGTGTCACGGCGTGGTAGAATCAGGCGCTCGTCAAATTTTAGGCATGTGGAGTTATTGGTATCATTTGAAAGCTTATTCACTTGCCTTGCTTTCTATGACAAAAATCACCCATCTATCTTGAATAGAATTCAAGATATTTGCTATTGAAAGAGGTGGGGGTAGCATGGTTTCAGATGTAAAGTTAGAAAATGGCCCCCAAAGTTTTGTAACTTCTATAGCTTGAGAGTTCTTAAAAACTGAAAATCTGCATAAATTGTGCCATTAATCAACATTTTTCAGCAAAATTCACATGAAAATGTGTGTTTTTATATGGACATAAAAGGTGTTGAGCACATTTCTGAGTTTCTTTTACAGTTCTAAACCAAATACATTATAGTTATTTTGTTAATAAACCATGTTTAATGTAATTAGATAATTGTAATCAGTGTGCATATTTACAGTAGAAGAGAAATAAAAAATTTATGCTGTGGTCGTAGCATGACAATGCATTGTATTAGAACAGAACCGCTTCTAGGCTAAATACTTCTTGTGCAGTGTATCTCAATTTTTTTCCCATCTTAATATAGATGCGTAAGAACCAGTTATAAAAATTAGGGAGGGGGGGGAGTGGTCAAGGCAAAGTGGAAGTTACAGCTCTTTGAATTTGCCCTTGAAATTAACTGTTCCCCTTGAGGACTTGTTGTGTTTTTGTCTCCTAATGACTGGGTTCTAAGGTGGAAGCTAATGCAATTTATAAGAAAATGTGAACTGAAATGATATTTAGTATGTTTGATTTTAAATTAAACAGCATTTAAATGCTGTTAGTAGAATTATGTGTGCCTAGTCAAGTCCTATTTACATAACTAGAAGAATTAAAATGAGAACATTTATCAATGCTGTTTCAAATAAGGGTGAGTGGTTCTTCATTATTCACAGTATTGCCTTTTAAAATTCTTGCTATTATTTTTTTTCTTTCAGCCTTATCACTGGCAAAGTCATAATGTCAAGACAAGTGGTGTGGATGACATGGTCCTGCTACAGAAAATTTCTGAATCAGAAATTATGGAAAATCTTAAGAAAAGATTTATGGATGATGTTATTTATGTATCCTTTTGAGCAAAGCTTATGCAAATTTGCCGGAAAAATTATTTTTTAAAGTAGAACAGCATTTGTTTAAAGACTTAGGAAGGAAAGAGAAAGATCCTTATTGAGAACTCTGAAATGTTCAGTTCTGATATATTTTGACTGTATCCAGTTTGACTTTGTGCGTGCACTGTATTTGAAGATAAACTGTATTGCATGAATATAATATACTTGAAAGTCAGTTAAAAAACTATTTTTGATAAGTGAATCACGTTCTGTAACTGTTTTGTAAAAAGTAGGTTCTTTGCCTTTATAGATGACTAGCTGTGCCCCCTTTCGATGAAAGGAATGATTGGTGCTTTAATAGCAACTAAAATTCATTGGCCTAACTATATTTACACTCTACTGGAATGGGGCAATAAATCTTGAGAGATGCAAAAAAATTTTAAGGTCTAGATCTATACTCTCAAAACAAAATGCGCCTCGCGTAATATCACTTCCGGATTTTCTAAAATTACAGAGACAGAAGCGTCGGCCTACAAAAGCAATCGGCGAAATAAAGAAATTTAGCTTTTTGCAGCAAAATTGTCTCAAAACTGAAAAAATCAAGGGCGTCATGCTCTGGAGAATATTTTAAAGAATCTTTTGGCGAAAACCGCATATCGATCGCTGCAGCCATTAAAAAGCCTTTTGAATAGCAAAATTCGGCAACCACAAATAGATAATAGATTGTCTTGGTAAGAGCACTTATAGTTCTTTCATTCCTGTTATGAAGTTTTTTGAGTCATTTGCCGGAAAATGGCTAAAAGATAATACATGGAAGCAAACAAAAGAGACTTCTTTTACTCATGTTTTATCATTCAGTATTCAGTTGTAAGGTTATTAGTATCAGGAAAAAGATAAATGAGTAATTAAATATGTAATTATGTTTTCTTCATGCTTTTTTTTGCAAACAATATTTAAAAAGATGATTTGTCAGTTATGATCTTTTGTACATGATCTTTAACCTGTTTGCAAGACATACATTGGACCTGTGTTGGTGTCTGTGAACCCATTCAAAATGTTGAGCATCTATGGGGAAAAAGAAGTTGAACTGTACCAAGGGGCTGTAAGTATGCTCTTTATATGTAGAGTATAGGCTTGTGTATGCGTATGTGCCTCTCTTTGTATGAGTGCATATAAGCTAAGGAGGGGGTGTATTTGCCAGTTTAAAAGGATAGGTTAGGTGATCACTTGATTGAAGCATGTGTGTTTTAAAATAAGAATTCACATTCTTTGTTGGCATCAATTTTTTTTTTAAGTGGATGGAAATTTAAACTGGACGTATTTTTTTTGTTGTAATTTTTTTTATTTGATGAGTGAAAGAATATAATATCCTGTACCAATCATATTTATCCATCAAGTAAGAAAAATTTAAGAATTCATATTCTTTGTTTGCATTACGTTTTTTTTTGAAGAAAAGTGGATGGAAATTTAAACTTGTCATATTTTTTTGGGTGTAATTTTTTTATTTGATGAGTGAAAGAATATAATATCCTGTACCAATCATATTTTATCCTACAAGTAAGAAAAACGTGTTATTGGATGCATCTTCAGGCACAGTATGAAAATCCTCCCCATGTGTATGCCTTGACAGACAACATGTACAGAAACATGTTGATTGAGATGGAGAATCAGTGTGTCATCATCAGGTGAGCAAAAATGAAGTTTTTTTTCATGCAAGGAGAGAGAGGGGAGGGACTGTTTGAAGCTTTTTTCTCTCCATATCACATTTCTTTAGACTGAAGTTGACTTTTGCTTTGCCAATTCTGAGATAATATGGTGTGAACTCCCAACATTTTCAAACGCAAAAGAGACTGAAATATCAGTATGCATCAAAGGTTGTGTTCACTTTGAAGGTTCTTTTCAATTCTTTCTCTTTTTTTTGAAAAGGTTAAGTCAGATCTTAACTACATGGTTTTGCTCAGTTTGTATTAGACGTTGCTCCGTATTGTAAAGAAAATATTGTGTATACCTGCTGATGTGCTTTATAAAGTTTGAAATCTGTGATGTATACTGTTACTGTATCAGTTCTTATTTTTTCTTGAACTCAGATGACTGTTTTTAGAAGTGAGTTTGAAAAAACCCCCAAAACTGCTGACTTGTTTGTTTGTTGTTGTTGTTGTTGTTGTTGTTGTTATTTTTTAAGAAAGAAAATCGTTTCGACTCATGAGCCCCAGGCATGAAGAATGAGCCTTACTGTTAATGTTTAATCTTTCTTTTTCTTTAAAGTGGGGAAAGTGGTGCAGGAAAAACTGTTGCAGCAAAGTACATCATGGGCTACATTTCCAAAGTGTCTGGTGGTGGGCCACTTGTACAGGTAAGACCTTTCATCCTGCCAATCAATCTGTATGGTTTAAATATGTTCACATAACAGGGGGATTGGTTTGCTTTCAGCTTGTTTACAAGACGAAATTTGTTCTTTCTTTGTGTGTTTTTTCTTTCACTTGAACATTGATGTTTTAGGTGACTTGATACTTGCACCTACCACTAGTAGAATATTAATGAAGAGTATTTCAAGTTCTTTGCTTTCTGTTTTTGTCTTTTGACACGGTTGAGTAGTTGACGCTTGTATGTTTACTCTTTCAAGGTGATTCAATAGTTTTTGAAGTATTGAAGTTAGCCTTCAATCTAAAAAACAGTGGTTATAGTTTTTAGGCTTTTTGCTTGGGGAATTTTGTTCTGATTTTTCCAGATTATTGAAATGAATTTGTACCTTTTTAAAATTATTAGTGTTTTGTAATTACATTTTGCTGTCATTCATCAGTGTTGTTTGTCAAAATAGAAGATTTACAGGAGATGTAAGAAATGTTGTATTGTTGCGCCCGAGATAATATCTAAACTCCAAAGATTTATTTCGTTCAAATAAGTTACTTTTTAAGGAGAGGAATGAGACTAATCTCAATCAATGAGCCATATCAAACTATATTACATACTTTGTTTTCACTGAAAATTTTTTTTTTTACACATTGCAATGTTGAACGACATTTACAATATGTGTCCCTGCCCGTCTATATCAGTCATATGAAGGAAATTTCAAAACTAAGTTAACATTATTTTAAAAAACTATCACCTTTTCCCTACAATTTAAAAAAAGAATGAAGTTTATGACATTCTTTGACGAAAATACGGAGCTTTTAATTGTGCGAGGTGAGGAAACATGAAAAGGAGAAAATAGCCTCCGAAGTTGAGCAACATATTTCCATAGCAACAAGGGTCTTAGAATTGAGATAGAGACTGTGCCACTACAAGGTGAAACACAGAAATAGAAAACTATTCAGTCACTGAATAAAAACTTATGGCAAAATAAAATTTTCACGAGAATGGCCTTCACATCAAATGCAACATTATACTAGGTACCGGATACTAAATTTTCAAAGTAGCTTTATGTCAAATTCATCTGTTTCATATGAAAGGCCAATAACTCATGAGAATTTTGGTATCATACTTTACCTCTCCGTCAATTTTTAAGAGAATTGCAGCTGTTTCAATTTAACATAATAATCAAATATTGCTGGAGTCGTTGATTGGCTGCAACCCCATGTATGACAGATAATAAAAGAGTACCAAGTGCACCAAGCATCTCTACAATATTAACAGAGTAAAATCACTGTAACAAAGAAATGAAGCTTAATGTTTTTAAAGACTGTGAGATCATTACGATTCAGTATTTTATTGCCTCAAACACGATGATCTGTCTTAATTCAATAAAAACAACGAGCGTTGTCCCGGCCGGCGCTGCACCAGCCCTAGCGGGGAGCGATCGGCTCAATATTATAGTATACTGAGTGCTCCCGGTAGTTTCGCGGAAGTATTCATGCAAAATATTTCCAAGCCCATGACTTTATTCTACTAGAAAAATGAACTGTTCTTTCTATTAGTACCTTTTTTTAGCTGGTATTTTATACATTTCGTGTTAAAAATGATCTTTGAAAACTTAGACGCTTTTTTAAAAGAGGTTTTCTATCCAAACTCCAAGTGCCAAAAATGTACCAAGCGAAACCATGCTCAAAAGCTGTATAGTTCTCCACCTATGAAAAAATCGGTTTTAAATCATCAGTCTTTCTGCAAAGCATTCGAATGCCTCGGCTGCACGGGTGTCAATTTTAAACTGGCCGACCTCGCTTTCCGACCGCGAGGGGCTTCCCTTTCAACGGCGATTCTCCAGCTCCAAATACTCGGATATAATACAAACAACTTACACTAATGTAACGAAGAAAATCTGAACTTTTTCAAAGTGTACAGCATTTGGTGTTTTATAGCGAAAGAGCAAAGAAACTGTGACCTGAATTACCCCCATTTCACCGAAACCATGCGCTCGGAAGGCCGCGAGTCGGCTTACGTGCCGTGTTTACGCTATCTTATTTTACGTTTGCAATAGCAGCATAAACACACGAGAGCACACATAACTCACACACACACACACACACACGCAAACACACACACACACACACACACACACACACACACACACACACACACACACACACACACATTAGTA
>NW_004797412.1:176636-194896 GCF_000002075.1 Aplysia californica
GACACACACACACACACACACACACACACACACACACACACACACATAGACCGCCTCGGTGGCCTCTTGGCTAGAAATCCGCTTTGAGAGATCTAGAGGAAGTTCGTTAATCTTTTAAAAGCACTAAAACACAATAAAAATGAACTTTTTAAGTCAATCCAAGTGTAAAACTGAACGATCAACAGATAATAACAGCTTGCAGAGCACGCCCTCTCAGTCAGCTGTTTACGTAAACAAGCTTGAAGAGAGCTGGAAGTTACCGTTCTGACCCTGTTTAAACAATCAGAGCCCTCAGTCGTGCATAGTGACAACAAGCTGTTTACATTTCAGACTATTCATGCTCGAAAAGGGGTCAAAATCTAAAAATAGTTGCGAATGAAGAATGTTGAAGCAAAGGTGGCCATGAGGTAATGGTTCTATAAATAATCTCACAGCTACACGTCAGCAAGGTCAAAATTCCTTTATTTCGTTACCCAAGCTCACAACAAACTACACATACCTCCAATATAAATCAAAATAAAATATATAATCGATGATACTTGTTTATTTTGATCTTAAATGAAGTCAGAATATATCAAACTTTCAGTAGATCAAAAAAACAATTCGTGGAACGTCACTTTTTTGCCTTTCGAGCCTCAGCTGATAATACTGCCTCTTATGACTGATATTGACCGGGGGAGAAACATATATAGTTGCAGGCTGACTTTTTTACAGGTTATTTTTGTTTAATACGGGGTGCCCACTACGGCTGGACCGGGCCGATTGCCCTACTTGATCGCCTGAAACTGAAAACAAACACGTTTGTTTTTGAGACGATCGAGTCGGGCGATCGCCCCGATCAGCCGATCCCAGCCGTAGTGGGCACCCCGTATAATGTGGAAAAAATATGTAAATTTTCAATGTCTATAGTTGTACAATGTGGTACATTTAGATATCTGTGATTGCACCAAAATGTTGAACAGACCTTCTGTGTTATGAAATCAATTATCCTTTAAAATGCAATGCCATATTTAAATGATTATTGTACTTCTCATATTTCGATAGAATGTCAACTTTTTTTGTTACTAAATGTGCTGCGATTTCTCCTTAGTTTATGAATATTTAAACTTTGGTTCTATTTTCTTCTTTTCAGCGTGTGAAAGACATCATTTTGGAATCGAATCCTTTGCTCGAAGCCTTTGGGAATGCAAAAACTGTTCGCAATAACAATTCTAGTCGTTTTGTAAGTCTACTTTTGAAAATTCTGATTGTCTTTTGGTGCATTTTATGTGAGGTACTGGTGATTTTGATTTAGTTTGACATATAGATTAACCTGTCATAATTATGTCTGGAGATGAAAGATTTTGTCTAAAATTGTATGTGGATAGAGGATACAATTTTTTGCTAGCATTGTAATAATAGCTGTGGTTATTTTGCTTCTTTTTTTCCTTTGTGGCTCTTGGTATAGGAATCTCTTGTCATGCCATTTGCATACGTTTAGAGTCATTTATTTATGTCAAGCTGTAATAATAAAAAAAAAAATGTTTGATCTCAAATACCCTGAAATATTGAGTGTCTGTTTGACAATTTAATTAGCAGTGACAAATTTGTTTGTGTCACTGCTTGTGGTTATCTTTATTCCCCGAAGCAATGTTGTTGAGTGGTAGGTGTTAACATATATTATTATTTTTTAAGGGAATTGAAAATTGGTTGCCTGAATCACAATGAAATTTTCAGATTGAAGCTTACAAAGTTAAGTTATGAGATAATGATAAATAGCAAACAGTTAATTTTCGTCTCGTATATGTTTAGATGAAACTGAGCAGCTTGCTTTTCTTCTTCGTTAATGCCCTTAACAACTGATGGTGAGAGTTGTATTTTCATTTCAGGGGAAGTATGTTGAGATTCAATTCAGTCGTGGTGGGGAACCAGATGGCGGAAAAATCTCAAACTTTCTCCTGGAAAAGGTAAGAATTTCATACAGATGATAGAGAGGAAAGGTCCCAGTTTTGTGTAATTCTCTCAAGTTGTTGCGGAAAAAAAGTCTAGAAGGCATGGATTGGTGCTGACGGGAAATAAAATATGTCGTCACAGTATGCCTGATGCTGTTTTGTGAGCAATAAGTTTGCCGTTGCTGTCCTGAAATTTGTCCCAGATCATATCCATTCAATTTCAGTGAGAAATTTTATCCTCTTGCTTGCATCCTGCTAGGTACCTTTTTTTAGTCATCATCATTGCTTTTCTCACCCTGCACCAGGGTATAGGCCTGGCAAACACTTTCCACCTTTCTCTATCCTGGGCTAGCCTCTTGATGTTGTCCCATGTCTTCCCACTTTTCTGTACATCAATTTCTGTGATTCTTCTCCAGGTTCAACCCGGTCTTCCTCTTGATCTTTAACCCTGCTTTTTAACAGTGGGCTTTTTATTTTATTTTAAGCCATTATGTTCGAATTTGGAAACATGCTTTTTTTTTGGTGAGAAGTTACAATATCATAGTGTTGCTGAAAGAGGAAGTTGTGTATTGTTCTTGTGTGTGAGTGGTTAATAATTAGAAGACACAGTTGTGAGAGATGGAGGCAGCAGTTTCAGAAAAAAAATCATGCAGCATTCACTCTGATTTTACTTTCAAAATTTAGTGGCACATTTTGAATTTGTGGATTTTCCTTCCCCTATTTTGATTTCTCTCCTATATTGCTTGTGAATTTTTGGAAGCCTGCCAACACAAGATATTTATGGAAATGCATTTAGAATTCCGACAGAAATACAGGTGGAAAGAATTTAAGCTACTATACTTCAAGGAAGTGGGTGGATGGGGTAGATGCTCATTTTTCCATGAAACCTTGCCTTTAATTTATAAAAAAAAGAAATAATAGTTGCATTTGCAATTTTAATGAGGGTTTTACTGAATAAGTTTGTTCAGTCAGTGATTGATGATCTAAAGGCAATAACCATGTAGATGATGTGAAATTGATGAGGAGTGGTAATGGGTTCAGTCAGAAGATTTATGTCTGTAATGCTTTGGCAGGTTATTTTATTTGTGTGGATGAAAGATTATGACACACTGGCTGTCAGATTTCTAGGACAATGTTGCCCTACAGAGAAGTGTTTTGGGAGGAGAGAGGAGGTTGATGGGGTGTTGTAGTTCTGCATATGAGATTTGTTTAGAGTAATGTTTTTGTAATTTGGCACTGGTAGTGTAATGGGAAGAAATGGAATCATCTTATGTATTGATTCTTAGAATAAGATCTCTCAACAGGGTGCTTTTTAGGCCAAAAGTAAGGTGCTAGCCACTCATACTACAGTACTTAGTTTGAC
Organism: Aplysia californica; assembly: GCF_000002075.1. Lineage (NCBI taxonomy): Eukaryota > Metazoa > Mollusca > Gastropoda > Aplysiida > Aplysiidae > Aplysia > Aplysia californica. The sequence goes on from NW_004797412.1 coordinate 179,931, forward strand.
TTCAAGTTTGAAGGGATTTGATACCTTTGGATGATGTGAGTTTTTTTTCTCTGCCTTTTCACACCCATGGTCCCAGGGTAGGTGAGATAAAACTCCTTGTGTTGGGTCATGGTAAAAAAATTGTGCCTCTTTGCTGTTATTAATGGCACCTTTGAAACCTTACTTATAATAAACTTTGCAGCATTATTCAGGGAAACAAGCCCCAACAAGATTCAGATTACCTTTGGAAAAGAGAAGGAACTGTGTGTGACAGCTAAAGGACGTGTTTGAGTTTTTAGTGTTTTGTTTAATGTGAAAAGCCCTTTAAAACAAAGAACTGAAATTATCTTTGAGAAAGTACATGGATCAGTTGAGCATGAGTAAAAGATTTTTGTTGAAGGCTCCATGTGTTAATGTAGCTATAGCTTGATCATCTTGTTTATTTTGTATTAAAAAGTTGATTGATTTTATTTGCAGTCTCGAGTTGTCAGTCAGAATGTTGATGAGCGAAGCTTTCACATATTCTACCAGCTGTGCGCGGGGTCAACAGAGGAGACACAAAGTTAGTTTGTTTTGTTGATTTGAGTTTTGATTTGTCTGTTTTTAATGAGTGTAAATAAAAAGTCAAAATACATAATATTCATTTTCGTTACTAATGAATGATCTACGAGGTATTACTAATTTATTATGACTGCAGGAGATAAAGGCATGGCCTTATTTTAGTGTTTGGGAGAGGTGGATAGAGTGGGTGTGGGGGGAGGGAGGGAGGGAGGGGGGAGAGGGAGAGGGAGGGAGGGAATGTGACAGACCTTTATTCTGCCGAGTTACATCCTTCAGTTACCTTTTGTCAAGCTGCATGCTTTACATGAATGATAACTGATATCTTGAATCTCACATGCTGGGTTTGGTTTTTGAGACATCTTTGCTTTTCCCAGGAAACTTGGGAGTGACCAGTCCAGACTATTATTATTACCTGAAACAGAGTGGCACCTACAAAGTGGATGGAATTGACGATAGAAAAGAATTTCAAGACACTTTAGTAAGCAAATTTTATTTTAGTTTGTTCATATTTGTAAGAGTATTACAAACAAAATTCAGGCTAGACACACATTTTTTTTTTGGTTCTTTTTTTTTGGTAAGTGTTTTACTGGGCTTGCAACTGCATACAGTTATATGAGCGCGCGACACACATATTTGTGTATTAAACATTTTAAAGGAAATAAATATTGTACTATTTTAACAATGTTTGCAAATGTTACTCCAATTGAAATTTATTTGAATAATAATGTTAAGTTTATCTTTTGTTGATATGAGAAATGTCCAAGACCTGTCTGAGAAGAAGGACACTTTTACACAATAATTACGACATATTAATTAGACTTTGCATGTGAGAAGTGTGTATTTTTGGCCAAATTGAGATAAAAGATATAAAATAATTGACTTGGAATGTGTTTGTGTCATCTCAGCAAGCCATGCAAGTTATCGGCATCACAACAGATGAGCAAAATGACATCTTGAGTATTGTTGCTGGCATTCTCCATCTGGGCAATATTTCTTTTGTGGAGTCTGGCAACTACGCTGTGATAGCTAATGATGAGTGTAAGTTTTTTTAAACTGCAGCCATGGATGGTGAAATGAATTTTTAACAATAAGAGTATAAATATCTTGACATTTTAGTAATTCATGAGTTTTGTAAGTTTGTAAATATTTTTATTATAATTATTGATTCTCAAATGCATGGCCCTTTAATCAAATGCCATGAAGGGATTTAAGTTCCATGGGCAACAGACCTATGGTCTTTGTAAACTGCAATAAGCAGCTTGTTGATGTACTGTACATATTCTTTGCTGTAAGCTCTTTCCTCATACCATACCCTGAGCCAACATTTGGAAATGTATGAGTGTAGAACAATGTGTAACAATCAAGTAAATGTAATTTCTTTCCTTTTAACTATTAATTTTATGTTTGGTAGGAGATTCCTATTCAATAGATAAATACTATTGCAACAAATTCTTTTCAGTCCTTCAGTTCCCAGCCTTTTTATTTGGCATTGATCAAGAGTTGCTACGAGACAAGCTGACAGGCCGTGTCATGGACAGCAAATGGGGTGGGAAAACGGAGAGCATCGAGATGAAACTCAATGTGGAGCAGGCAGAATTTACCAGAGATGCCCTCGCCAAAGCTCTATACTCCAGGCTGTTTGACTTTTTAGTTGAGGTAAATTGTTTTGCTTAAAGAGAATGAAGCTTTGATATTCAAGATCTCAAGTTCAGAGTGTTTAGTCTAAAAAATTTGTATTTATATTTCCTCTGTGGGGATGAACGCTACATGTAAACCATCTCTCTCTCTCTCTCTCTCTCTCTCTCTCTCTCTCTCTCTCTCTCTCTCTCTCTCTCTCTCTCTCTCTCTCTCTCTCTCTCTCTCTCTCTCTCTCTCTCTCTCTCTCTTTCTCTCTTTCCCCTCCTTCCTCTCTCTCTCTCTCATTTGTCTCTTTCCCTCTCTATCTCTTTCTCTCTCTCTCTCTCTGTCTCTCCCCCTCTCCCCCTCTCCCTCTCTCCCCCTCTCTCTCCCTCTCTCTCATGGGGGGTTGATGGGTGCTCTGGTGTGGTTTGCTCCTTCTTTCCTATCAAACATCTGTCATCCTTATCTCCCCTCCTTCTTTTTTGTGTTTGTTAGTCTCTTGTAACACCTCTAATCTTCGGCACTTCATTGAACTAACTCTTAAGGCTGAACAGGTGAGTTAAGTGTGCTTTCTGATGAACTGGATCCCAGTGGAATTTGTAAAAAGACCAATTTTGCCTTCACATCAATTGTTTATTTTATTAACGGAAGGAGTGACCCTCAGTTTGGCCAGTTTTAAGTCAAGCTGAGCAATTTGAGATGTTGGCTAATTTTTGAAGATCAACCAGTTCTTTGTCTAAATATAGCAAGGAGAGAATTGAGAAAGTCTTTATTCTCGTTATTAATTGCCTTAAAAACTCTGTGAATTTTCACAATAATTGTTGTTTTTATCAAAATGTCATTTTTTCAGTTTTTCCCCTACTCCTTCCTTAGTTTTCACCCTTTTGACATAAAACTTTCAGGTAACGTAGATGGCAAGGCTGTCATCAATGTGACAGAGGGATATTTGAGAAAAAAATAACTGTTTTCCATTGGAAAGAGATTACGCAACCAAAATTTTGAAAGGGTTTATATGTACATTGGGAAAATTCTCATATATTTTTTCTTTTAGATTTATTGATAAATACTTTCTGTCAAGTTGATAGGGACTGGTTTAGATATACTCTCACTAAATTTGGTGAAATTTGGTCTGTAAATATAAAAGCCCCAGGGATTTGAAATTTATTGTTTATTTTCAAGATGGCGGTCATTTCCATACCAACCGCTGTAGCTTAGCAAAAATGAAAGTACACATCAAGAGATTTTTCTATGCCTAACTTATATGTGTACTTAAATTTGGTCTTGGGCAACAAACATAGAAAATGGACCTTCAGGGTCGCTCCTCCCGTTAATTGGTTTATATACTATAGCTGTATGTCAGTGTGAGTCATGTTGATGCATGAACAGATTTTTTCTCTTATGCTGTTTCCTTCTCGTTAATGGTAGATAACTATATTTTTTTCACTCTCTTTGCTCTACTTTGTGGTTTGTTTATCTGGTTTTCATCACATGGTGTTAGTCTGATAAATTCTAATTTCACATAATCATACATATAATAAAGTAAGATGTGCTCTTATGAAATCAAAAAGTTTGGGCTTTAACAGTCCTCATTTCCTTTGCAAATTTTTCTTTGTACTCAAGATGTTGCTTTTGTTTCTTTCCAGGAGGAGTATGTACAAGAGGGCATAAAATGGACACCCATTGATTTCTTCAACAACAAAATTGTGTGTGATCTCATCGAGTCCAAGAGCCCGCCTGGTGTTATGTGCATCCTGGATGATGTGTGTGCCACAATGCATGCAGTCGGAGAAGGGGCAGATGAAAAATTGTTAGGGGTACGTCTTGTGTCATCTTACAGCTTGTAAATTTGTTTGTATAAAGTCTTATGAAATGAACTGATGATCAGGCATTTTTTCCAATTTTTGTTACTTTGTAAGGCCTCTAAAGTTGCAGACTGATACTACTTGGGGTAGTAAAACTGACGAAGAAAGTACATGTCAAATTGTTCATTCACTAGTCTGGTCATATTGACTGGCTTATGGAAAAGTCTAGTATTTGGATAGCAGATGCTGAATTACTTAATAAGTGTCAGTGAATTCTTTCTGGACGTTTGATGTGTTCATCTATTAGTAATTTTGGATATGTTATTCCTTGGAATGCATTTTTTTGCAATACCTTTTTTTTATCATCTGAAGAGAACTAGGTGTCTTGCAAATTCCCACACGGTTTAAAATGACTTCAGTTTGTGCAGAATATATTGAAACAATACCTTAAATTCTGTTTTGCTCACTTTTAGAAAGTTGGTAATAGCAGTTTTCGGCATTATAATTTTGGTCTTCCTGTAATGACGTTACAGAAAAATGTGCCTCTTTAGAATTTTAAGAGTCAAACGTTTGAAAATGTTTCTATTCTTATATTAAAAATCTACCAATTGTTCTCTCACTTTTGAAAAGCAGTGTGCACTTCCTTTGCAATCACTGTCAATGGCTTTGGGTGCTGTTCTGTTTGAGTTGATGAAGGGTTTTCTTGTCAGCTGTTTCAGCTTGTTTTCTTAGAGTTTGTTGTCAAGATTTTTGTTCTCTCACCAGCTCGTAAGCCAGTAGAGATTGTAGAATTGCAGAACATGCTTTTTTTCTGAACACCTTATGTGTAAGCAAGAGTACGGAGGACGTGAATCCTGTGGTGTGTTACAAATTCTGTTGTTCGTTTAAGACTGTTATGTGCTTTACAGAAACTTGCTGGTGCTGTGTCAACAAACAAACACTACCAAGCCTGTGCTGCTGGATTTATCATTCATCACTATGCAGGGCAGGTAAGGAAAAAAACAACAAGTCGTTACTGTCACGCTGGTTGCAAACTGATAATTGTCAAGTTGAGTTGCCACTTTCATCATGAGAGTTTTTCAAATACTGCCATCCAGCTTTTCTGTCAATTTTTACTCCTTTTTTTTTTTGTCCCTCAAATTTCAGTAGTAGAAAAACAGGGATAAACATTGTGGACATAACAACACATATATTCTTACTCTTTTGATCAACATTGTTGTTTCAGCCTAAACGAGTTACTGTTTTAGGACATATTTACAGTGAGTAAAAAATATTGTAGCTGCTCATTTTTCATGCTATAGCAATGATATATGTTTTAATAATTATGTTTAATTGAAGAATTTTATGCTATTTTTACCTCATCTTTTTAAAAAGATCTGTACTATGCTGCACTTTTTCTGTCATAGAAAATCCTTCTTTTCCGTTTGAGTAGTTAAAAAAATCTATTTCACCTTACTCCTTGAGCAGATACAAATACAAATATTTCATAAAGTCACATGGTGAGAATTTAACCCCCACCTTAACATTACAGTGAACTTGTCATTGCTATTAAGTAATGAAATTTATCTTCATTTCTAAGATCATATCAAGTAAACTAAAGATATTCTTCAAATTGTTCATACCAGGTGGAATACCAAGCAGATGGTTTTTGTGAGAGGAACAGGGATGTACTCTTTACAGACCTTATACTCCTCATGCAGTCCAGCACAAAGTGAGTGGCCTAGTTTTGCTTACCTTTCCAATGTCAGAGGGAGCTGATTTTGTTTTTGCTGCTACTTGTAAAGTTCTGTTTGTGTCCCTGAATTAGATGCAGTATTTTTTTAACCATGCTATTGACTCAATGTGATCTCGTAGATACCACTTTAGTCTATGAAGAACGTGGATGTTCCTGGAAATAGACTTTATTGTAATGGAAATCTAATTTCTGTTGAAGTTTGGAGCACAAAAATGAACTGGTCATAATTTGGGTTTTATGACTGACATTGATTTCAATTGATGAGAACAGATTCATGTGGTACAAACTGTGTGGTTTGGACTAAACAAGTTCTACCAACAATTTATTACATGTTTAGCAGGCCCAAGGGCCAGAGCCCAGGTGGCCGCTGGATCGAAAAATTAAAGTAAAGTATTACATGTTTTGGATGAAAAAAAATTGTGTCTCTTTTCTCATGAATAGGTTCTTATGCCCTTTCCCCTTTTATGTAAAAAAAGCGGAGGCAATTTTTATTGAACTAATGGAATGAGCTGGAGTAGTAAAGGAACTCTTTAAGTAGTTTAAACCTACACAGACAATCCAAAGGAAGATTCAGCAAATGAATATACAATACCTGAAAAAAAAAAGTTTAAACTATTGCATCCCATTTCTTTGAAAATGTAAAAGCTTCAGTGACTATTGTGCTGTTTCCTTATCTTTCAATTAATATATCTCTCCTTTTTTAGTCCCTCCTAGCTGGTTTGTTTTTCTTCTTCTATTTTATGTGTTTTCAGAATGACAACCCTTAGAGTTTTAATTTTTCTTCAACTATTTTTGTTTTTGCTCAGCCCATTCATCTCAGGATTGTTCTCAGAGAGTGTTGATACCACAAAAAGAGGGAGACCAACCACTGCTAGCAGCAAGATCAAGGTACGAACATTTAAAGAGAAGAGGTATGTGGGTATTTATATACCTGTCAACATTATATTATATGCTGGACGCCACACTCGACCTTGTTGCTTGTCTTGGCCCGCTTGATGTTAGTACTTCTGCTGATTGGGTTCAATTTGATTTTTCCCTTTTGTTTCGTGAAAGTGTGCACCTTACAAGATTTCGAGCTCCTTACCCCTAAACTAAAATGATGTTATTTATTATTTTATTGTATACCTTATAAAATTGCAAGCTCTTTACTTGTGCCCTAACAAGCCCTTGTAAAATTGTGTGATGTTTGTGAATGTTTCAGAGTCAGGCGAACACACTGGTGAACACCTTAATGAAATGCACTCCGCATTACATTCGGTGCATCAAACCAAATGAAACAAAGAAAGCCAAAGATTGGGAGTCTGTGAGGTGGGTACAAGTGTAACTTTTGCTCTTGAGTTGTTTGATAATCTTGTGTTAATTCTGACCTTTCACCTCATTCAAGACAAGTTTGCTTTCTTATTAATGGAGTCCAAGGATGTTAATGAACTAAAAAAAGGCTTCATATACATGAATAGGTTTGATTGCCTTGTTGGCCAAGATTCAGTCTAAACAGAATTGATAAAATCAGATGAAGTTGGTGGGTTGTACTGTAATTTTGTGCTATGAAACTTTTTTAATGTTGATAATTTTTTTGTTGGTGCATTGAAAAACGTGGTTATTTTTTTTGTATCTAGGTTGTCCATAGCGTGCAAATTCACAATAGTTTCATAAGTGTGGTTTGAACATAATTTTTTAGTCTTTGAGGTCTCGGGAGTAGTTTGAAGTGTTTGTAGAGAGAAATTTGTGCATGCTTTGACGTTAATAATTTCATTACAAGTCAAGCTTTTTGGTCGCCTCCTTAATGGTCTGAATTGTGTAGAGGGAGGTGTAAGACACTTACAATTACATTTGAAGCTCTTTAGAAGGATTAGTTTTGTTTTTCACGGATTGCTAATACCAATACTTTATTCATCATTGGAACTTTGAAACATGTCATGTCATAATTTTTTTGGCTTTAAGATATCCCCCTCTTTTTCTTCAAACTATGATGCTTTATACTGACTGTAAACTAGTGAGGTTTGCTGCAGGTTGTAATGCTAGTGTTGACGTGTCAGATCATGAGTACTGATGTGTCTATTCAAGGCTGCAGAACAAAAACCCCATGGGTGCACTCGTTTGTTTGTTTAAAAATATATATATAATGAGGTGTTAATTTCCCTTCTTCGCAGAGTGAAACACCAGGTAGAGTACCTTGGCTTGAAGGAAAACATTAGAGTGCGCAGAGCAGGTTTCGCCTTCAGGAGAGAATTTGCCAAGTTTATCAAGAGGTGAGGAATTGTAATAAAAGCAGTCACATAAAGTTCTATACAGTAAGACTAATGGTATTCCAGGTTGTGTTGGGTGGTACCTACAGGAATAGGTACTGAGAAGTCCCCTGTACTGAGGCTCAAGTGCTTTGGGTACTGTCGGCTAGGAAACATCTCTTCTCTACTGTTATATTTTACATAGCTTTGGAACAGTTGTGAATTTATGTACTTGGGAAGACGAAGCAACTAAAATGTTTGAATAATGTAAAAGCCTGTACAAGAAGTATGTAGGCTTCATGTCATAAGTGCCTTTGTTAGTCTACTGAAATTTCTCTAGGATTATGAGGAACTTTATGTCTTGAAATAGACATAACTCAATCTCAAAGAAATCTGTTTTGTCATGAAATTGTATGGTATTTTTTTCTTCTTAGAATTGTACTAGTGCTGGTTGGAAAGGCCATCTGATGAGTCTTTTCTTGATCTATCCAGGTATGCTATTCTGACTGAAGAGACCTATCCAGCTTGGCGTGGTGACCCTCGCAGCGGGGTCTTACATTTGCTGAAGACGGTGAACATGGACACAGACCAGTACCAACTTGGCAAGACCAAAGTTTTCGTCAAGAATCCAGAGTCTGTGAGTTTTTCAGTGCAGATGCATTTTCTATTGAAGGCAACACTGAATTGTTCATTATACTCATATATGTTATATGACACAGCAGCTTTTTTTTTTTTACTCACAAGAGAAATCCTTAAGCACAAGAAAATGGTAATGTTTACTTTTTTTACATTTTCACTTTACCTTGACATAATCTGCTGATTTTGAAAAGCAGAGATTGGGTGTTATTCCTTCAGAATGATTTTAGTGAACATATTTTGTGTCATAATGGCATTTCTGTTTTTTCATTATTATTATGGCATCATCTTGTGAATTTTAAAAAGCAGTTTTGTATGCTATCAGTTCAGTATGATTTTATTGTATTTTTGTGTCACAGGGACATTTCTGTTTATTTCTTAATAAAGGCTATTTTATTGCTTTGTCTGTTTCAGCTGTTTTTGTTAGAAGAAATGAGAGAGAGAAAGTTTGATGGCTATGCAAGAGTCATCCAAAAAGTCTGGAGAAAGCATCATGCACAGAAGCTTTATTTCAAGCTCAGGGAAGAAGGTATTTTTGTCAAAAAAGTATATGTGTCACGACGTGGTGAAATCAGGCTCTCGTCAATTTTTGGGCATATGGAGTTATTGATATCATCTTTAAAGCCTGTCTATTTGCCTTGTATTCAATGAAAAAATATCCATTTATCTTGGATACAAGTCAAGATATTGGTGATTGAAGGAGGTAGGGGTCGCCTGGTTTCAGAGGTAAAATTAACAAGAAAATGGCCGTCAAAGTGTAGTTATTTCCTAAGCTTTAGAGTCCGTGGAAACCTAAAATGTACAACTTTTATGTCTTTAATCAACGTTTTTCAGTAAAATCCACACAGAAGTGTGTTCTGTAGGAGGCATGAAAGGTGTTAAGCCAAAAAACAAAAAGTCGATAAAAATTCCCAAACCTGCAGAAAAATGCCAGTCTCTTCACTGTCATTATTTTGACGAGCGCCTGATTTCACCACGCTGCCTCACATATTATTGAATTATTAAAACAGAGCCTTTTCTACCAATTAATATGCTGGGTGTTTCATTTATTCTTTTTAATGTTCATTTTTACTATTTAATCCTCTAATTATTTTGCAAATGAAGATTTGTAAACAACTTTTCAATAAAACTCTAAAATATGATATTAGTCCCTAGTTAGGCCCAATATTCAACAAGATAAAAAGTGGACATTGCAATTTGTCATGGGTAACTGCAATACTTTATTTGAAATCTTTGAAAGTTAAGGGTTTGCTCTTGTAGATGCCTGGTTTGGTATATATTGCTACTTTGTGACTGCCTAGAGTCTATTTGAATTACATGTGGTCTTTTTCGTTTGCTTGTGCAGCCACAGACATTCTCTTCAACAAGAAGGAGAGACGGCGTCACAGTCTCAATCGGAACTTTGTGGGAGATTATCTTGGCTTAGATGACAACCCTGAATTGCGGGCCTTGGCTGGAAAGAGGGAGAGAATTGAGTTTGCTGCCCAGGTCACCAAGTTTGACAGAAGGTTCAAGGTAACCATTTTGACCATCCCTTAATACTTTTCATTTGGAAAAATTTGTATTCTACTGTTTCACAAAGGACCAGTTTGCATGCCTATGTATTGCTTTTATAATACCCAATCCACAATATTAATGCACCTAATAGAACGATCCTTGATCCTTGAGTGCGTATGTTTAATTTTAGGGATATATTATCAGGCCACAAATTCTGTTGGTCACTAGGATTTATTAGATCATGTCTCTGCTGCTCAGGAGGACTTTCAAAGTGAAAAAGATCAACCCTCCTTACACAACACAGAACTAAAAACATCATTTGGCTTTTTATGTGTGTGTGTGTGTGTGTGTGTGTGGTAGCCTATCCGTTCGAAATGTTTGGAGCCCCGAAGAGCACGACATCAGGGCCACCGCCTCCCTTGGGTAGCGGGTGAGGGCTGTTTATGTTGCAAGGAAATCCTCTTATATCAAAGCTACATTTTCCTTCATGTGTTATTTTCTTTACATCCATGTCTACTCCTTCATTTTGCTTTTTATTTGCTTTTTACTAGTCCCCTAGGCACCATGGGTTACAAAGTTTATCTTGCACACAGTTATTTAAGTTCAAAACGGATGATTTTTCTCATCCATCCTAAAACTTTTCCTTTCAGTCCTGTCTTTGAAATGACCTACATTTGGTTCATAAGTTCATTTTCTATTTTGAATGATAAACTCTATCACTCTATCATTATGAATGCTTTGAGACAACTTTCTTGAAGTGAATGAAGATGTGCCATATTTTGCCACTATCTCATACTGATTGTGAATTGTCAGAACTGAAATATTATAGGGCAGTTTTGCTCAAAGCTGTACTTTGTGATGACTAAAATCTTTCTAATGAAATGCCTTTCAGAGTGTGAAAAGGGACATGCTGTTGACAGGAAAGAGTTTACTGCTAGTTGGTCTAGAAATGGTGAGTGCCTTAAGTCTTCAAGAAACATTAATACCTGATGAATGTTTATGTGGTTGTTAAATTAAGCTTTTGAATAGTATTTTTAAAAAGAATCTTTCCCCATATAAATGATACCTCTCTATCGTTATAAATGTTTGCTTTTACTTTTCTTAAAAGGCAGTGTATCAATTATCTATGGAGAATTGATAACTTCACTCCTTTTGTAATATATAAGTGAATTTACTTTTTCATCATGAAACTTCACTTGTATTAAAACATGAAATATTGTTTTGATCAACAGAGAGGTTGTTGTATGATGCTTCATGAAATGTGATTTATGCCTGTAGTTAGACTTACACTGTAGATATTGATAGTATATGCTTTGAATTGACAGATAAAGAAAGGTCCCCAAAAAGGAACACGTCAACTTGTTGTGAAACGTGACATTCCCTTGGATCAAGTCTCCAGCATCTATATGAGGTTTGTCTGTGTTTTTTTTTTTCTTTTAAGAGGAGTAGAACAAATGATTTTATTTGGTTTTGAGTCAAGTATCAATTCTTTCTACTCTTGACATAGTTTCCTTATTAGTCTTTTGATTACAGACATTTTTATACTCAGATTAAATATGTTTATGTATTCATGTGAAATGATCAAATCAAAACAAACTTTCTTCTCTCCTAAAATTTGTTTTCATCACACTCTGAGCAAATGGTAGGTCAGACCCATTCAGTTAAGTTGTGCTTGAAGCAAGCAGGTCTGTTGTGCATTATTATGTGGTTCTTTGAAGAAATAATCCTATCTCCTTTATCTTTTGTTTCAGCACCATGCAAGATGACTATTTTGTCTTGAATGTGAACAATGAGTATGGCAGTTTTCTAGAGAATGTTTTCAAGACAGAATTCCTCACAGTTCTTTCTAAGAAGTACAAGGAAAGGACCAGACAGGAACTGTGTGTGCAGTTTTCAGACACGTAAGTTTTGACACCTTTGGGTTTTGCAGTTATTGTTACCAATCCAGTTGTTCTGTGGCTTGTGCCACTCAGCTGGTTAAATGGTTAAAATAAAGTATAATCCCCCCCCCCCTTTCCAGTGTTGACCATTTCTCCCAAGACATGCTCAGATACCAGATATATCTCACTTCGAACAAAGCTGAGGATTTTCAATTCAAATGTGAAGTTGGTCCTGTTGTATGGATGTGAGACATGGAACGCATCACAGACTTGCATAAAGAGGATCCAAGTTTTCTTGAACAGGTGTCTAAGAAAGTTACTAAGGATCAGATGGACAGACAGGGTCACCAATGTGGAAGTGTTAAGGAAAACAAGACAGATCCCAGTCAGGGATGAGGTAGGAAAAAGGCGGTGGCGATGGATTGGACATACTCTCAGGAAGTCAGGCAGCTGCATAACAAAGAAAGCTTTGGACTGGAACCCACAGGGTAAGAGATCAAGGGGACGACCGCGTGGAACCTGGAGAGGAATCACAGAAATCGATGTACAGAAAAGTGGGAAGACATGGAATAACATCAAGAGGCTAGCCCAGGATAGAGAAAGGTGGAAGGTGTTTGTCCGTGGCAGGGTGCAGGGTGAGAAAGGCAATGATGATGATGATGCTCAAATACGCTGCTGAAAATTTTGAATAACTGGCAAATTTCTGGCTCGATTCTTTGGACCTTCTGTTCAATATTGAATGTCAATTGTTCGATTATTTGTGGGTTGTTTTGGAAGACGGTCTTAAAAAAAACCCACCGAAGGAAAACATTGCACTCTGAATGGGTCATCCTTTTTTTGACACATTGCTTATGGCAGTATCAGTTTTGATGAAAGTTATTTAAAGCACAAATACTCATTATGGCTTATTTTTTAAGAAGTTGTAAAGTATTGCTTTTTACCCAGTTTTTCGATATTCTTTGAACTCATTGGTTGATTTTCTTTATATTAAACAATTTGAAATCCCTTTGGTTGAATTTTATTGTAAAATCGTGGTTAACATTTGGTTAAAGATGACTGAATTATTGCCCTTTACGCTGGCCCTTTTTTTTAATAGACGTTTGACATAATATGTTGATCAATAAGAACATTGACCATCATTGTTATTTCTCAACAGGCTGGAGTTTCAAGTAAAGAAGGAAGGCTGGGGTGGAGGGGGAAAGAGACAGGTGCGATTTGTGCGTGGTTCTGGCGACCAGTCACAGCTGAAACCATCATCCAAGGTGCTGACTGTCAGTATTGGGCCAGGACTTCCAAAGGATTCTAGTAAGACATTTATATGTAGTACAGTACTAATATTAACAATAATAATAACAGTAACGGTGATAATAATAATTATAATAAATGATAACCACTAATGATAATTAATGTTTTTAGTAACCCCCCACCCCCATAGTGTGGGCCCCAATGACTTTACATAAATATCAAAGAAGGTATTATTTCTCTACAATTGTTATGGAGAGATAGTTGTCTAAGTGTTGGACATAAAAGTTTTTGTAGGATTGCAATGTATGAATGACTAGTTTTGATTTGCTTTGTTGTAATACATCATTATTTGTTTGCTGCCTTTCATTGATTTCTTTGAACTGTTATACTGTTGCCATGTTACTGTTATAAAAAACTGGAAAAAAGGAGTTAGGGAACACTTCAATATTTTAACAGTCACATCACAATCTTGTGTCAGCTTTAATGATTTAGAGAGTTTTTGTGCGTATGTGTGTGTGTGTATGCGTATGCATGTGTGTGTGCGTGTGTGTGTATGTGTGCATATGTGTGTGTGTGTGTATGTGTGTGTGTGTGTGTGTGTGTGTGTTTGCATGTATTTGTAGTTTTTCCAACACTGTTTAAGTTGAGGAAAATATACGGAAAGGGACAGAACCAACCTTGGCTTATAAATGTTGGTAAATGCTGCGGCAAGTCTTATATAAAAAAAGGACATTTAGAAGGTTTCTTTGAAAAGAGAATGTGCAAAAATTGTATAGGTTTAAAGCGGCCCATACAGGATCAATTATATTGTGCAATGTAATTGTCAATACTTAGAATTGACAATTAAATTGACCATGTATGGGCGATATTGACGACTTGCGCAATTGTATTGAGTCAATCAAAATCAGTTTGATATTTTATTGCGCAAGTCTACTTGCTTGCACAATTTAGCTGACCGTGTGTGGTGACTGTCAATTAAATTGTGCAATAATGATTGTTCATCCAGATTTCGTACTGTCATCATGTATGGGGTGTCTGATAAAGCAGAAGACAGGGCATTTCAGTTGGAGTGTATTGGGGTTTACAAAAGTTTACCAGCCCTATGGAAAGTGAGGTGTGATGATTACAGCAACAGACAAAAGAAAGATGCAGCTTACAATGTATTGATTGAAAACTTCAAGGAAAAGTACCAAAACTATACAAGAGAAGATGTCCAAAAAAAAAAAAGATAAATGACTACAGAACAAATTATTGCAAGGAATTAAAGAAAGTCTTTGACTCCGAAAAATCTGGTACAGGGAGGGACCAGGTTTATGAAACAACTTTGTGGTATTTCAATGCCTGTTTCCTTTTTGGGAAGTCATGTTCGTTTTCTGTAGCAAGATTGCTGGGTCGAAATCACCCATCCTGTCTCTGCGGGTTGCTAGACCAAAATGAGCTTGGTTTGCGCAGTTAAATTGTCAATTATATTGAGCTGTGTGTGGACAGAGCAACCGGGATTGCACAATATAATTAATTGTGTATGGACCGCTTAGCACCCTTTGCAACACTGCGAGGTTATTTAAAAGGAGGGACCTCTGAATTAAAGTTCATCTCCACTAGGACTCGGCCAAATGCAAAAATTTGTGTAAAGTGCTTTTCCCCAAGGAGACAGTGTGGGACTGAGCTGAGCCTCGGAAACCCTGAACCTTCAATCTCATGATTATAGGTCTGGTAGCCTTACCACTCGACTATCGACGCCTCCAAGGTCTCTTCAGTCTTTTATCAGTCGCACATCTCCCCCCCC
>NW_004797412.1:195881-201698 GCF_000002075.1 Aplysia californica
GTGTGTGTGTGTGTGTGTGTGTGTGTGTGCGTGTGTGTGTGTGTGTGAGGGAGAGAGATTTTTCTTTGGAATTGAATCATGCTTGTGTATTTATAGTTGTGTTCCTTGTGTGTGCGTGTGTGTGCATACATGTGTGTGTGTGTGCGCACGTGTGCATGTGTATGTGTGTGTGTGTTTGTGTGTGTGTGTGTGTGTGTTTTTATATGTGTAGAAACTAAAAAAAAAAAAAAGACGTTATTAGATTAACACAAAAGCTCAAAATTAACTTTCTGCAGTAAAACGTCAGTCCAGTAAAGACATTCAGGATTCACTGAATCATCACCAGTCATCTCGGCACCCCTCTGACCGGACACCGTCGCTGCCGAGAGAATCGGAGAGCCCGGCACATAAAATTGCCGCGGCCTTGAAAAGGAACAACAACAACAACAACAACTTCATGAAAACTCCGGACGCTGGCGTCGCTGGGTATGTTGCTGTTAGCTGTTGTCTTATTTTTTATTTTCGCATTGATGTGACGTTGTTGATGTTTTGTAGGTTATGCAGTTTTTTCCTTTTACTGGCTGTAGTATAATTGTTTATGTTGAATGTTTCTATGTAGCTGAAGACTATATTATATAAAAGCCTATATTGTAACAAGTGTAGCAAGCAACGCAACAAAATGAGTCAAATTTAGCATATTGGCAGAACAACACTAAAAGTGTCAAATTAACAATTTGTTCAGGCCTGACGAGTAGGTGATAATGAGTGCAGCTGCTCTTGTTCCAAAGTTATGGTCAAACGTAAGTGGGAAGTCAGAAATGCACTGTTTTGAGAAAATCAAGGTTTTTGCCTGGTATTTCGAAACGGCCAAGCGGGACAAACGGCTCATTTTGTTATGTTGTTTCTCATATTTTCACTTGTGTTGGAGGTAAGTTTCCTATTTCTTATCAGAAACAGTATGTCTGTTTGGCTGATTCTAATGCTCATTAAATGCAGTAACCTTTTTGTTTCATATTCTCATATATGCTGTTCTTCCTATTCCGTTCTGTAAATGTTAATTGTGTTGTATTAACTATAAATAGAAAAGAAAGAAAAATTGTACTCTTAGTAGCCCTTTGAGTTTGGAATCTGTAGTCAGCTAAAGAATTGTATTAAATTTGTGAAATATTTTTGTGGGCGCAGGCATCGCCTTGAACAATAGTATTTGTGCAGACACCTTCTTTCAGGGTTTGCTTCAGCTTGTTCTTGGTATGTAGAATATATCAGCTGCACATTTCTGGAAATTGTTTGCTTCTCTTGGAGTCATTCCCCACAAAAATGTAATTGTTATTTGCTTTGTGAATGAGGGGGTGATTAAAGTAATGCCAGTTTTGAATGAACCAACTTTATTTTCATTGTCCTGCTCTGATGATATGCGGTGCATCTTTGGAGGGAAATTTTGTGAAAAACAATAGAATGCAACTCAAAGTTCAATAATGGAAGAAGATATTTAGTGTTGGCTAACCACTTCCTTACCCTCTTCCCTTTTTTGTGCTTTTCATTTAAAATGTCTTATGCATGCACAAACTGGAAGAACATATTAGGTAAACTAATAATTTGCTTCGGTGAATTTTTGCTTGATATCTTGCTGCATTTTGTCGTTGTTACATATGAGTGTAATAGAATCTGTTTTGATACCGCAAATAGTTCTTAATGACTAGATTCTAGTGTATAATCATAGAGAGAATTCTTCACACAGTATACCTTTCATCTCCTCAGAACACATCTGAGGCAGTAAGTGTTGTGTGTCCACTAACAGTATTTACTTTGTAGTCTTTGGTTGCGCTGGTCAGTAGTGAATTCGAGTTGCACCAACAATCTCTGTCCTTCACCTGAGTGATATTAACTGTTGGCGAATCTTTGTCAATGTCTTTTGGCGGAACTAGTCTTGACATTTATTAGGTAAGCAGTCAAGAAATAGTGTTTGCTTTTTCTGCTTTGCTTTCTTTCTCATTAAGAGTCTTTGGTGTGGGCACTTTTGCTGATGGTATAGTAAATTAAACAATGTTGAAATATTTGTTTGTGACAGGTCAAGATGTAAGAGTTTCAAATAATATTAGTGATGAGTTTGATTGTTACCTTTTCCAAGAGACTGATTGTAAAATGATTTGTTTTGGTAACAATTAAGACAGATATCATGTGCTGCGAATTTCACATGAAGCTATTGTTCCGAACAGCTCTGACGTTTTCATTCATACAAAAATCTCTTCAGCATCATCTACTAGGTGGCATGTCTCCTTTAAAGCATTGTCTGCTTGACAGCCCCTCTGAAAACACTTCCTTCCCGTGCTATGTGTCGAGCAGTGACACTTCCCTTCTGTTGTTCAGTAATGTCTTGACCACATCAACTTGTTGGGCAACCTTTTTCATGTTTTTTCAGGAAATTTTCCATTAAAAAAATATATATATTAAACATTATTTCACATAGTTTTGTGACTGGAAGTATTTCCACATCTTTATTCTGATTCTATCGAGGAGTCGATTTGTCTATAGTTTTGATACTTTCACAGTTGAGTAGTTATTGTCTTTTGAATCTAGTCTATGACATGTTTCAGCTTCTCATGGATGAATTATTTAACTGTTAAAAATGTGGCACTGTGTTCTTTAGAAGTTATTTTCCAGGTTCCCATAGTCTCTCTAATTTTAATGACAATTGACATTTTCTTAATGTTTCTGTACAAGGTAAGAGAGCAGTTTAACACTGTGCTGCTGTTTAGCTGCATCGATTGATGTCTCTGAGTATTCTGAGGTGTTATATTAACTTTTTTTTTACTGTGGAGGCTCAGTGGTGGAACGGTGTAGGGTGTCGGCTTTTGCAAGCACACCTGACGTTGCAGTGGAGGGAATGAGTTAAACTGCAATCCATTTTTTTTCCTAGGATGATTTATTTGATATCAATGTTTTCCGTGACATGAGCACTTTAATGTGGGTGATCAAAATTTGGGTAAAATTAGAATGTACACTGTACTATGGAAAAAAGACTGTAAATGCCTGGCAGAAAGTGAACAAAGAGTCGTAACTGTGGAAAAAGCTGTCTGCTGAGTCACTGGGTTTTTTTTCATTCTTTCCTCATATCTGAAGGCTTTAAGTTTTGAACATGTGAGACTGTGGTCCTTGATCTTTTCCAACATCATGATTAACATTTTCATCATTATCAATACCTTTTTTGAACACTGATTTAATCAGTGATAAACTGTATTGTTCGTGAAGCTTTGCTTTTTTAAAAAAGGCCTGATAGTACAAAGTCAGATGAAAAGTAATACCATACAAACATGCATCTACAGAAATACTAACACAGTTGAACTTTTCATAGAAGAAATACTTTTCTTTCTAAAACTTTCTTTACAAAATTAAGTTACAAAATTCCCACTTGATTGATCTAACGTTGCAGAAGCTATAATTGTTCACGGTAGACTATGTAGGGTTGTAACTACAAAATGTTATCCCTCCTGAGCCATGGTGTTGATGGTGTGGTGTTTTGGATAGTCTTGCAACATTCTTCATGTGTGTGTGTGTGTGTGTGTGTGTGTGTGTGTGTGTGTGTGTGTGTGTGTGTGTGTGTGTATGTGTCTGTCTGTCTGTCTGTCGATTGTTAGCATGCTGACAAGACACGCTGCTTGTATTTGAAAATCTCAGCACCAGAGTTGTGGGTCTTTGTGAAATTTCTTCTTATTGCACATTTTATTTTATTTTGATTTTAAAACTTTGTTAAATCTTCGTCGGAGGTCCTGCCTCTTAAATAACATAATAGTGCTGACATGGAAGTTAAACCCTGTACCATTCCACATTTTAAAATCCTCATAGCACGAGACAGTAAATTGACTGAAATAAATGTGTTTTTCCCTCTGCTTTCCACTCAGCATATTGATTGATTATTGGGGCCATTGGTTACTGGGATTTGCTTCTTTCTGGTTCTGACTTCGAACTTTTGATCTCTGCTACTTCATGTCATTTTCCTATGTTTGTTGCAAAGAGTGTGTTTGACTGGCAGTGTCTGTTGTTAATCAGGGAGAAAATGCTTTTGACTCATAAACTGTGTTTTGTGGTTGGGCGCCAGAGAAGCTGCAGAATGTGGTCGCAGAATTGTCTGATATTGTATTTGTTTTATGCTGCTGCTTGCTGGGAAGAACCTTACAAAAAATGTTGTGGGTGGTTGGAGGGCTCCATTGGTAGACCCTACTTCTTTACTTTCCTTCTGTTGTTTCAGTCTGTCTGTCTGTCTTATTTTCCCCCCAGCACTAATGACCATCATTGTGTGGATGTGCTTCTCTTTCTTCAAACTCAAACAAACAAGCAAAACATGTTTGAGGTGGTAGTTTTATCTATCTGATATGTATTCTGGTGTTTTTGTCAAGTTGACTAAACAACCTTCTAAGGGGTTTTGTGATGAAACTTTTCACTTGTTTCCACTACCTCTGTGATATCGTTGTCTGTGCTGGTACTTTGATGGCATGTTGTGGGGGTACGGTGTGTGAGTAGTCTGAACTGCTAGTAGTACACTGGCCTGTTTTTGAAAAAAGATGCCTGTTGGTTTGGAAAAGAATTTGTGAACTGATTTTGCACTGAGGGAATAACTATCAAAAACTTTATTTCGACTCCTTAATATACTTGTTTTAAAACCAAGAATTGTTACAGATCCACTTTGGTATTACTATGCAAGATTTAAAAATATCTTCTCTAACTTTGGAAAAATTATGTATATAAGTTGCAATAACTTTATATAGACTAATATTATGTTGAAAGAAACGTTCTAACTTCCCTTTTGACCGAGGTTGTTCCTTCTCATGGGTCCTGAAACATTTCACATTTTGGTATTATTTAAGAAACTGAAGTGGTTTGTCTGTGAACTTCGAATCAAAGGGGCTCAAGAAATGATTTGGTGAATAATTTTTAAAGTGTCTTTGCATCGCCAATTTCAGTGCTCTAGGCATGCAAATCTTTCTTATGTATAGTTAATTTTTGTTTCTCGCTTTTTGCAAACAGTAATTTTATAGGGTGCCATATTTTTACGGGACGTATTCACATAAAGGCTTCTGGGAGCAAGGTCTGTTAGAACAATTAAGATTTTATTTCTTTCCACAGCTTTTTATGTCATACATTTTGCTGAAATTGGTGCCAAAGACACCATCATCAAACTCATGACGTCATATCAACCTGTTTGTGAAAATGTAGCTGATAAAAAAAAAGGAAAGCTGAGAAATTTGTACTAGGTCTGTCTTAGAGCTCTGATTTTCTACTTTTTAAAATGTTGAATGTTGACATTTGAATGGCTTGATTAGTAGTCTGTATCACCTACTTAAGTTGAAATGTGAAAATTTGTTTTATATATTGGTAATGCTAATGACTTTGTTCTCTTTTTCTGCGCCCCCCCCCCCTCCCTTTTTGTGTTCTGTGTGTATTTGTCTGTGTGTCTTTGTGCATTTGTGTTTGTTTGTCATGTGTGCATTTGTGTATGTTTGTTTATGTTTATGTGTGGCCCTGTTCCTGTGCATTTATGTGTCTGTCTGTCTGTCTGTCTGCCTGTCTGTCTGTCGGTCTGTGTGTATACAGGGCCCAGCGACAGAGCCTGGCCCGCCCACTGCCTGGTGGCGGTCGACCACGGCCAGCTGCCAAGCCCAAGCCCACTCCGCGTCCCCAGCTGCCACAGTGCCGCTGTCTGTACGCCTACGATGCTCAGGATACTGACGAACTCAGCTTCAATGAAGGGGACATCATTGACATTATCAAAGAAGGTAAGTGGGAGGTTGGCGTGTGCTCTGGTGTGGTTTGCTTCTTCTTTCCTAATAAACATCTATCGTC
>NW_004797412.1:201798-211249 GCF_000002075.1 Aplysia californica
CTGTCTCTCTCTTTCCGTCTCTGTCTCTGTGTCTCTATCTGTCTGTCTGTGTATCTGTCTATCTGTCTGTCTGTCTGTCTGTCTGTCTGTCTGTCTGTCTGTCTGTCTGTCTGTCTGTCGATTGTTAGCATGCTGACAAGACACGCTGCTTGTATTTGAAAATCTCAGCACCAGAGTTGTGGGTCTTTGTGAAATTTCTTCTTATTGCACATTTTATTTTATTTTGATTTTAAAACTTTGTTAAATCTTCGTCGGAGGTCCTGCCTCTTAAATAACATAATAGTGCTGACATGGAAGTTAAACCCTGTACCATTCCACATTTTAAAATCCTCATAGCACGAGACAGTAAATTGACTGAAATAAATGTGTTTTTCCCTCTGCTTTCCACTCAGCATATTGATTGATTATTGGGGCCATTGGTTACTGGGATTTGCTTCTTTCTGGTTCTGACTTCGAACTTTTGATCTCTGCTACTTCATGTCATTTTCCTATGTTTGTTGCAAAGAGTGTGTTTGACTGGCAGTGTCTGTTGTTAATCAGGGAGAAAATGCTTTTGACTCATAAACTGTGTTTTGTGGTTGGGCGCCAGAGAAGCTGCAGAATGTGGTCGCAGAATTGTCTGATATTGTATTTGTTTTATGCTGCTGCTTGCTGGGAAGAACCTTACAAAAAATGTTGTGGGTGGTTGGAGGGCTCCATTGGTAGACCCTACTTCTTTACTTTCCTTCTGTTGTTTCAGTCTGTCTGTCTGTCTTATTTTCCCCCCAGCACTAATGACCATCATTGTGTGGATGTGCTTCTCTTTCTTCAAACTCAAACAAACAAGCAAAACATGTTTGAGGTGGTAGTTTTATCTATCTGATATGTATTCTGGTGTTTTTGTCAAGTTGACTAAACAACCTTCTAAGGGGTTTTGTGATGAAACTTTTCACTTGTTTCCACTACCTCTGTGATATCGTTGTCTGTGCTGGTACTTTGATGGCATGTTGTGGGGGTACGGTGTGTGAGTAGTCTGAACTGCTAGTAGTACACTGGCCTGTTTTTGAAAAAAGATGCCTGTTGGTTTGGAAAAGAATTTGTGAACTGATTTTGCACTGAGGGAATAACTATCAAAAACTTTATTTCGACTCCTTAATATACTTGTTTTAAAACCAAGAATTGTTACAGATCCACTTTGGTATTACTATGCAAGATTTAAAAATATCTTCTCTAACTTTGGAAAAATTATGTATATAAGTTGCAATAACTTTATATAGACTAATATTATGTTGAAAGAAACGTTCTAACTTCCCTTTTGACCGAGGTTGTTCCTTCTCATGGGTCCTGAAACATTTCACATTTTGGTATTATTTAAGAAACTGAAGTGGTTTGTCTGTGAACTTCGAATCAAAGGGGCTCAAGAAATGATTTGGTGAATAATTTTTAAAGTGTCTTTGCATCGCCAATTTCAGTGCTCTAGGCATGCAAATCTTTCTTATGTATAGTTAATTTTTGTTTCTCGCTTTTTGCAAACAGTAATTTTATAGGGTGCCATATTTTTACGGGACGTATTCACATAAAGGCTTCTGGGAGCAAGGTCTGTTAGAACAATTAAGATTTTATTTCTTTCCACAGCTTTTTATGTCATACATTTTGCTGAAATTGGTGCCAAAGACACCATCATCAAACTCATGACGTCATATCAACCTGTTTGTGAAAATGTAGCTGATAAAAAAAAAGGAAAGCTGAGAAATTTGTACTAGGTCTGTCTTAGAGCTCTGATTTTCTACTTTTTAAAATGTTGAATGTTGACATTTGAATGGCTTGATTAGTAGTCTGTATCACCTACTTAAGTTGAAATGTGAAAATTTGTTTTATATATTGGTAATGCTAATGACTTTGTTCTCTTTTTCTGCGCCCCCCCCCCCTCCCTTTTTGTGTTATGTGTGTATTTGTCTGTGTGTCTTTGTGCATTTGTGTTTGTTTGTCATGTGTGCATTTGTGTATGTTTGTTTATGTTTATGTGTGGCCCTGTTCCTGTGCATTTATGTGTCTGTCTGTCTGTCTGTCTGCCTGTCTGTCTGTCGGTCTGTGTGTATACAGGGCCCAGCGACAGAGCCTGGCCCGCCCACTGCCTGGTGGCGGTCGACCACGGCCAGCTGCCAAGCCCAAGCCCACTCCGCGTCCCCAGCTGCCACAGTGCCGCTGTCTGTACGCCTACGATGCTCAGGATACTGACGAACTCAGCTTCAATGAAGGGGACATCATTGACATTATCAAAGAAGGTAAGTGGGAGGTTGGCGTGTGCTCTGGTGTGGTTTGCTTCTTCTTTCCTAATAAACATCTATCGTCTTTATCTCCCCTCCTTCTTTTTTGTGTTTGTTACTCTCTTGTAACACCTATAATCTTCTGGCACTCATATGACCTTATGTAGTTACGAGCGCCGTAACACCTCTTCTAAAACAAAAAAAAGGTAATCATGTTAATGGTGTTGGGCTCAAACTGTGTAGCTGGTTTCTGGAAAATTATTGAGTACACAACCCCCTCCCCTGCTTGTGATTTATACGATAAGAGAAGACACAAAAGTTAGACCACGATACGTTTATACTGTCTTTGGTGCTTGTTGATTTTTTTTAGGACTAACTGATTGACCTCGGTAGTAGCATTAGAACCCCCCCCCCAAAAAAAAAAGTTCTTCCTGTTGCATCAATATTATTTTCTAATTGCTCTAAAGAAGATAAATGTGTCATGTTTTTGTTGCTCTTATGAAGTAGACTCCTCTTAGTTTTGTGTCCTAGTTGCCTTAACTCATCTTGTTCAGCTTATGTACATGTATGTAGGGTTTTTGCACTAACTTCTACGTTTCCAAAACAACTAAAATGTCCCTTACAATGTTAACAAATAGAATTCAATGTTTATTAGCCCAATAAACTTCATCAATGTTTTACATTGATAGGTTAAATAGTTTGGGCACAATGCATGTCTAAAGTTAGTGTCTCATGTTACGACATACTTTTTACCGAACTTGTGGCAAGCCAGGAGGGGACAAGCTCACTGCCAAAGGCTACCCAGGGTGAACTGGATTAAAAAAGTGCAGACATTACGTCTTACTTGTGTGCAAAATTGTTTTACACTTTAATACTTCTGAATTGTGGATGTTGAATCTGTTTGTTGCAGATGGTTCGGGCTGGTGGAAGGGACGGCTGAGGAACCGCGAGGGTCTGTTCCCCGAGAACTATGTGGAGAAGATTTGAGAGTACTGGGAGCTTTGTCATCGCTTGATTGCCATAATTATTCCACAGCATTTATGACAATTTTAAAATCAGGCGCAGGCCCAGCCTGAGATGACGATACCTTTATTTTTTTATCTTTTACTTATAAAATCTTTGGTCTCTCACTTATTCATGGTATTATTTTGATAAAAGGTGGTGAATTTTCTGTTACTCTATGATCTGACCTGATTAAATTTTGTACTGGACTGGTTCTGTTTCTCTTGTGTGTTATAATATTTGTGTCTTCTAAATTCTAAATATTTCAAGTAATTCCATATGGCAGTAGCTATAACAATGTTCTCTAATTGTCATAGGGCTGTCTTAACAACTTTTCTCTTGTTGAAAAGGGAAGTAGAGAATTCTTTAGAAATGAGCATAGCTGCCTTACATTTGTTATCTGAGACACATAACACCTGTTTTCTCAGATATTGTTGTCGGTTGCCAGTAATATTCTCTTTCCTTTCACGTGATTGATAATTTGTGCATCTTGAAGGGTGGCAATAAGTTCAAGATGACCAAGCCCTTTAATTTGAGGACAGTATTATGTCCCTTAGTCTTACAAGCTCAAAGCATGTGCATTATTGTTGTTGTTGTTGCTGCCTTCTGATTATTTCTGTAGTTCTACTCAGCTATACAAAGGGAATGTTGGGTGCACTAGTAGTCTTCACTTCAGTAAAGAAATATTTTGTCGTATAGGGAGTCCATGTGATGTGAAATTGTATGTTGTAATGTTGTCTTCAGTTAAAAATTTACAACACAGCTATATTATATTGAAGTGTTGAATTCATATGTTAATCTTGATGTGAGAATTTATTGTCATGGTCATCATCATCATATTATTATTATTATCATTATTATTACATTTTTATCTCATTGACAAGAGGTTTTGCTTGTACTTTGATTCATATTTGATTTGCTGTTGCACATGATTTCGCCTGTATGCAAAAAGACTGCTGTCTACTTTTTGTGATTCTGTAATTGCCAGGGAGAGACTAGACTTGTTCGTCTTTATCCAAAGAGCAGGTATTTGAAACCTGTCAGGTGTATGTCAAATACCCAAATAACGTGGAGTATCAAAGACGGGCAGGAGTTCTTGATTTCTATGCTCAGTTCTCTACTGTGACCACTGCCTTAAATATGTGCACATGGTGCTTTCTGTTCTATGTCTCTGTTGTAGCAAATCCAAATTGGCTTTGCATATCCTGGCCTGTGGTGCCATTCATTAGAAGAAGGAGGTCGTGCTGGGGTTTTTAGATCCTGTTAGTCACAGGAAGTTATAGCAGCATGACCACGAAAGTCTTACACTTTGTGATGTGTGTGTGTGCCAATTTTAGTTTGCAGTTTGGAGCAATGTGCTTTCAGTAATGCCTCATATTACTCACCGATACATCATTAGGGAGTTCTTATAATTTGTCGTAGGGCACAATATTGTTAGCTCTTTTGGTAAGACTGATGGCAGAGATACTGGCAGCCCATTAACTGCCTTGAGAGTGTTTATGAATCTAGGTTGCTTTGAGAGTCTGTTTTGTACCCACTGCTTCTTATTGAAGAGCCACCTAAAATTGTGTTTCAAGGGCAGGGAAATTCAAGTCCAATTTGTTCAGTTTAAACAGAAAAATGGAACAAAAAGAGGATTCCAAGTCCAAACCACTGTGATTCTTATTGATCTCTGGTCATAGAAGTTATAGACATATAATCTATGCAGCTTGAAACACTGACGCTGAAAAGGGATAATTCCTCATATTAGTATATGTGAACAGAAAAGTACTTGACCTGTAGTTGTTAATTGTCTTCCCTAAGTCTACTGTACTACAATTCTGTAACTTTACAGACATTTAATAATGATCATTGCAAAGGCCTTTGAGGCAAATGAGCTTTTGGCACAGATACAGATAGCTGCTGATGTACTTTCATTAAGTTAGAAGTGAATTGTTGTAAACACTTCCATCTGGTTTGGATTCCATTATACATGTGTCATTTTTCTGAACCATTCTCCAAGGTACAGCCACAATGTTAGTAATGTTTTGTTGTTATTCAATGGTTGCCTTGTTAGTACTCTGTGATGTTCACCTGCAGCAGATGAGTCAGTGTCTTTCCAATGAAACTTGACATGACAATTGTTTTGTGATTACTGCATCTTGTTACTGGTATTTTACAAATATCTTCTCATATAAAAATTTACATTAAATTATGTATATTATTTATGTTGAAACATAGTATGATCTTGGGTTTGCTGACTTTTTGTTACTTTAAAGCAATGTGTGAATGTTGGCAAATATGGATATGTGCTGTGTTTTAAAACAAATCTCATCGACCATGCTAGAGAAGGTTTTCTGTAGTATGTTGATCATTCCATGCCTTGAGAAAAATAATGCTTTTCTTGTCATACATATTTTTGAATGAGTACTGATACGGTTTACCATCTCTTCTTTAAGAACCTCTCCAGCTCAAGTCTATATTTTGTTTGTATGTAGACATCTTGGATTGGTATTGTCAGCGAATATAGATCTATGAACGTCCTGCTAGCTTGTGAAGCCATAGGTGTCAATGGTATGTTCAGATAGAAACTTTAAGCTCTTTGGTGACTGAGGGGCATTGGTGTGTAGCCTCTCACTATGCCTTTAATTATGAGATGGTAAAGAGTAGGACTACCCCCCGGGGCGGTGCCACTGACTGAAGTGTCTTTAGGCCATTCCCAAAGGGGGGACATTTCTCGTTCTAATGCACAGTAGAATTGTAAATGGGCTGATCCAACAATGTCATGCTCATAACTGTGCCCGAACTACAACAGGGAACTGCTGCTTTTTCTTTCCTAATCCTTACTTTCGTCATTTTCCTCTACTTCTTTTGTATGTTTGTCCACACTCTTGTGATCCGCTATTTCCGGGGTGCCTTGATAATTGAAGCAGACTTTGTAACAGAGATGAGCAGAGTAAGTCTGATTCCCTGTAAGGACTTCTCTGTTGACATCCACCCCTTGGTGTTCATATGACCTTATGCAGTTGCGAGCACCGTAAAACCCCTACTAAAACCAACTAAAAGAGTAGGACAAGTGAAGGTGTCATAGACTTTTCTTAGGCCTGACACTTTTTCCTAGTTGGTCACAATGACAAACTTGATCCTGACGCAGAAGTTAGGGGATTATTGCTGTTAATTTGTCCAAAGACTTATTGTCTTTCAGGGCCCAAGGAGTTTACCTGTGAAATGAACTACTATGTATCTTGTAGCACTTTCACCAACAACAGCTACATGAAAAAGTCAACCAAACGTTCACGTTCGCATAGCGTTGATAGTCAGCACATTCATGACTTTGTAGTTTATATGAGCTTGGGCTGTACGTATGGAAGCTATGGATTTCTTAATTCCCATTTTATTGATTATGCAGTTTGATCAACTTAACCCTTACAGCCCCAGTCACGTATATTTCCCTTACATGGTGCCAGTGACCTCAAAGTCAGTCACATATTGTTACAGATGTTATATCTGGGCCAGAGGGAAGTGAGGGCCAATTATAAAGATGCTTTAAGGGTTTACACAATCACTGAAAAATCTCCTTGTAGATGGAGGTGTGATCCCGGATTTACGATTGTGTTTTCCTTTTTATAAAGTTTGTGGTGAAGTGAATAACAATTGAGGCTGTCACCAGACAGTCTGAGTCTGGTGGAAACATTCTCAGACATTTATCAAAATCCGTGCTGTCAACATGCAAGTCGTGACTGAACACAGAAGATTTAAGTATTCAGCATCGTCTCATTTCGAATGAAGTAGTCTGAGTTACGTTTAAGGGTGTATTCGGATCCATATTTTAAAAATAGGGATCATGCGCCTAGCATGTTGCAGCACGATGGGGGAATGGATTCAAGCTTAAAGAATGGGGGAAGGGGTTGAACTGGTGATGCATTGAGTAGTCAGTGGGCATCTTATAGAGCAGTGTGAATCCTTTTCTGAGGAGATTACGAGATATGTTGGTAAATGTGGCTCGAACTGAGCCTCCAGATTAAGAGGTGCTTGAAATTAACATTTCAAGTATAGCTTTGACATTTCAAGTATAGCTTACAGCTGTGGCTTGGTATTGAAATATATGTCGCTGCTGACAACAAAAGTTTAGATAGGCAAATGAATTAGTGCTTCTCATATGTATGGAATGAGTCATGAGTGCGCTAATGAGTCTCTGCTCATGATTAAACGTTACTGATCTTTTAATTTGCCTTCATGTGATAATGTAAGTTTTTGTTTTCTATTCAGATTGGATGTACATATAGAAAGAATTGTTGTATTTCTGATATTGATTTAGTTGTCTGTCCACTATGCTTTATATTTTTTTCCCATATATTTGTTTATTTCTTTCAAATGGTGAGCTCTTTACATCTTGATCTGATTGCCACATTAATAGCTTCAAATTTTCCTTTACACATATTGCTTTTGTACATAAGATACCATTTATTAGGGCAAAATTTATAATTTTGAAAACTTTGTGTCTGAACTGTATTTTAAAAGTATATTATTTTCGTAACCTTTCCTTTTGAGAGAAAAATTTTTCTTTGACAATATTCTAAGTTTGTTGAAATCATCCACGCTCTCTCTGTCTTGAACACATTCCACTTCAGGTCTTTGGTAGCATCATGAGACCTGGGGACTATAAGCTTCTTTACAATGCACTTTTTCTATTGGTGCCTACTTATCAAGTTGCCTTGTTGCCATTTGCTAGGCCTTTCTTGTGATCATATGAATTTATCTGCCAGTGATTATATTTTGTTTGTTTGAATGAAGTGTTAGAAAAATTGAGGCTTTTGCATTAAATGTATTTCTAATGATAATGTTTCTATTTTTTCGTTGCGACATACAATTGTTCTCCAATATTGATCTCTTTCACTCATTCAGTTGATCACCAACATATGAGTCAGGAAATAGGTTTGATGTTCGGGACACTAATTACACGAAATATCTTGGACTGTTTTGTGCCTTGTAGCCTTTTTGTAGTAGTTCTGAGCTAAGTCATCTCTTACTTTTTTTCGTTCTGATGCAGCTGTTCTTCTTGCTGCATTTCATGGTATTGTTAGTATTGTAATATATAGCGTACAATCTGATACATATTACGCAAAGTTTTGCAATATTTTTGTGTGCTTTTCATGCCTTCTTGACAAAGTGTCAGAAATGTTACATATCAGGAACAGTCAGCAATAGACTTTGGTAAGAGAGAGAAGATATAGGATTATCTTGAGTAAGGTGTATAAGTTCACAACCCCGAAAATAATGTACATTTTCCCATCTAATGTATTCAAGTTTATTCTGGGCACCTTACTGTCTTATTTTGGTGTTTGTTGTATAGTTCAGATCAAACTTTGACTAAAATTGAAGCTGCTTTTGTTTTGAGCTGTTCGCATATTACTTTGTTTCTCAGGATCTTTGTCAAATTATATACTTTGTTCTTATTTTCTAATCCTTCTTTTGTTTTCATGTGATGGGCTGTTTAGTGGATGTACTGTGGTGAACAAATGGCATATTTGCGGTTGATATAGTAATAATATGTCTGTAATGTCATATAGAGAGTCTGTAAGCTTTGTGCATGCTCCTATAAATTAAGGATGAATTTA
Source organism: Aplysia californica (assembly GCF_000002075.1). Taxonomy (NCBI): domain Eukaryota; kingdom Metazoa; phylum Mollusca; class Gastropoda; order Aplysiida; family Aplysiidae; genus Aplysia; species Aplysia californica. The sequence continues at coordinate 210,644 of NW_004797412.1, forward strand.
GCCTAGTGCATGTTCCTATAAAATTAAGGATGAATTAGCCTTGCGCATGTTTCTTTAAATTTAGGATGAATACGTTTGTTTAAGGATTGTTCTTTCTGAACAACGTGCCTAATTAATGCTGCTGTATTGCATTGCCACAGAGTGGCACAATTCGTTCTGAAATTCAATTGTGTGAAGATCAGCTAGTCACATGATTCGACAATGATGACTAACCGAGTGCATACTCTTTTCTATTTGAATGTAAACGTTTTTTTTGTTTTAATAGTCACAATTACTTCCAATGAGAGCGTTATAATGTTTTAACCAAGGGAGATTCTTTTGGGTTCCCTCAAGTTTGTAAAATGTCCATTGTACGCAGTTGTAGGCCTCGGGGAAAGAAGCTTATGAGGCCAGGTGAAAGTGAAAATGTTTATTTTGTATAAATTCTCTTTTGAATGGGGATGAGAAATAATTCTGATTGAGTTACTGTTCTGCATACCATATTCTCTGAGCATGTGTGCATGCACGATATTTACAAGTATTATACTTCTCTCTGCCAGTTATCTCATTCATTCATCCATTGATGTTATACACATAAGATTCTCCCGCTTTTCTTGCAAACAACCC
>NW_004797412.1:212840-214171 GCF_000002075.1 Aplysia californica
TCTGGTGTGGTTTGCTCCTTCTTTCCTATCAAACAACTATCGTCTTTATCTCTTCCTCTTCTTTTTTGTGTTTGTTACTCTCTTTTAACACCCTTAATCTCCGGGACTTATATGACCTTATTGTGTTGCAAGTGCCATAAAACTCTTACTAAAACTAAGACTCGCCCCTTTCTTCAGTCCGCTGGTGGACACTCAACTGATATCGCACACTTGGCTAGTTCTAAAATTGTAGGCTTATTTTTGGATATTATTGCCTCGACAGGTCTGTCATCCCCCCACCCCCCCCCTTTCATGTGTCTTTTGTGTGCGAAATGTTTGCACAGGACCCCAGTGTTTTCTGTCATTCCTTCAAAAAGACAAGGTGGTCAAGTTTACGCAACCCAACGTCCTGGGTGTGAAAGACGAGGGAGAACCTAAAGTTCAAAGGTCAAATTTGTGCGCACAGGCTGGACTCGCCTCAGGTGCCCATTGCGGATGGAATCGGGTCGGGTCGGGTCGATCGGGAGATCGGTTTTTGCCACGGTAGCCGCTTTGCGCCCTCAATCTGGCTAACAGACCGACCCGACCCGATCGTGCTAATGGGCACCCGGTATAAGACAAGGATTGTGCCTTCGTGCCAAATACATGTACTCGTAAACAATTATGTAAGTAGATGGTGATATGGTACTCTACTAGTACTTGTGACTGGTCTTGAACAGAATGAGGGAAAATAAGTCTGTCCCAAAGTTGACCTCCATCTTTCTCTGCCAGGAATCGAACACCGGCCTCTGTGGTGTAACGGTTATACGGGGTGCCCATTACGGATGGATCGGCCGATCTGGCCGATCGCCCGACTCGATCGCCTCAAAAACAAACGTGTTTGTTTTCAGTTTCAGGCGATCGAGTCGGGCGATCGACCCGACCCAGCCGTTGTGGGCACCACGTATTAAGCGCTTCGCCGTAGCAAGCAGGAGACCCAAGTTCGATTCCCGAGTGGGGAGACTTTTTATTGAGTATCTCGGTCTCTCTGCTGGGGAGTTGTGCCCCTCTCAGCCCGGGCTGGCCCTGAGAAAAACGAGCTGACCCAAGCAGACATCAGGAAGGAATGGGGTACCATGATCGTCAGTGTCTGCTCCAGACCAGCGCACAAAGAAGAAGAAGAAGATCATGTCGATGCGGATCTTTTCTCAGACTCGAGATTGATTAATAAAACTCAATCACTCCCTTAGGAAATCAAAACAATTAATGTGTGATTGAACAAAGTACTTTTTGACTCAAAAGCGCAGGACGAGAAAATGGATGTTCCATATAGAACACACACACACACACACACACACACACACACACACACA
>NW_004797412.1:215192-216176 GCF_000002075.1 Aplysia californica
GGGGGCATTTGCCCGCACTTCAAACCCGACGTAAACATTGTCAAGACACTCAATTGGAGTTTGAAAATGACCTTTCAATTTCAAGTTCAAGTAGTAAAAGAGTCTTTTTTCCATGTTTTGGACCATTCTCAAACACCCAAAGCGCACCTGAGGAACGTTTAAGGTACAACGTGTGGCGCCGCACAATGGCCTAAAAGCGGCCGATTTACGCGATCCATTACCAAACGATTTCAATTGAAGCTTTTAACTTTTTGAATAGGGCAATACATTTCCAATAGTCTCTTATCGAAATGTGCTTGAATTCTTAAACGGATATAATTTAGACATTCAATTGCAAAACGGCAAAGAAATCAGCGGTCGTCTTCTCCACACGAGCTTTGAAGAAATGATTCAAAAACTTAATTTCTGCTCATTCTCCTCCGCTCTAATTGTTTAGAGGTTGCCACTTCACCAGAGCCGAGGGGCAGGTGATACGGGGACTGGTGTATGTGATGAGCTGCCCCCCGAGACGCGCTCCTCACGTCTGTTGTCTCCACTGCTTCGCTCGCCTCCTCTGAATGACCGAAAAAAAAAAATCGATTTTGAGATCTTCTTCCCCCGTCGCTTCCTCTCTCTTAAGATAAGGTAGACGCTTATTCGATTAATCAAATCTGCACGGTCGAATGGTCGACTAGTCATCACATAAAATGCTGGATTCGACAATACAACTTACTTTGACCATAGATGTAAGACTCGTACTAAGCTCATCGGTCAGTCGGTTTCACCACAGTGTTGCCCTATAATATCAACAAAGAAGGGCAAATACAGTTATCGTTGTTTACTTTCTCAGATGGCTAAGAATATTTCGGAAGGTCATAACATCCTACTGATAAACGAGAAGGAATATGCACACCGTATTAATGCAAAGACATTTAAAAAAACAAAACAAACAACAACAACACCCCCCAACCCCCCCCCACCAACAAACAAAACAAAACAACAACA
>NW_004797412.1:217384-219845 GCF_000002075.1 Aplysia californica
GGGGGGGAGGTGTTCCAGTCCTAGAACAACAATATTAATAATTATTGATCAATAAACAATTCCGTTTCAAAGTGTTTAGCTTTTCTTTGACCTATTATCAACTGCCATCCCGAGTCTTTGATAAAGCACGTCATGTAAACGGGTTCATTATTTTTTTTTGTAACCATTGTTCACAGGTAAATAAACAGGAACCCCACCCTCCTGCTTCGTGGTTGCCATTTGCAAAACTTACCAAGCAAAGAACAAAACGAAACACACAAATATAAAGAATCTGAAGCAAGAACAGAGATAAAACGAAGCTTACAAACAATACACCATACTAGATCTATATTCGAAGCAAAATCAGATCGAACAAAACACACAAATAATACACGTGCAATATATGAAGCAAAATGGGAGGTCAGCAAAACACACAAACAATACAACATACGATATCTGAAGAAGAACAGGCAGTGGTCAGCTTGGTATAGCGTGTATCAAATGTATCAGATGGGCAATGGGCACAGGGTATCATGTAACCTGTGTTCCCCAGAGTTGGAGGTTTGAGTTTGACTTAATTAAGACAGATTGGTACAAGAGTAATAACAAACGTTTGATATAAATCTGTGTAGGCAGTCAAAAGTTATCTGAAACAAAAAAATCCCTATGTATGACAGGCAGTGTGCAATCTAAAATAAATAATTTTTGACGAATACATTGTATTCTCCACGAATTATAGCAACTTCGTGTTTCCAACTACACAATTAACAGGAAAATGCAAAGAAGGTGTGTATCGTGGCTGTCTATCGGTGCTTCCAATGGACGCCAAGAATGTGCTTTGCATCGTTTCGAAATGCTTGATCTACACAGCAACACAATATGAGAATGGCGCAGGTCAACCTTTTCAGATCATTTATGGTCAAAATTTCTCTGATGGATAGAACTTCAACCGGTGGTTTAAGTTTAAGCTTTCTACTCAGGGCAGAAAAGACACCCCTCCGATTCCCACTTTAGGGAATATAATTATTTTGGAGTATCTCTATCTCTCTGTTCGCTTGTTACCACATTGGCGCGGGTTGACTCTGACAACAGGGCCACGGCATCCCGCTTCCTTAATTTTCTAAATTGTGTTGGTGAATAAAAAAAAAAATGTAATTGTAAAGGTTTTCCGCCCCAGCCGACATAATGTAGATACATCAGGATTCGGGCTGCTTCGTCCCTGCCTCTGAGGGCCAATAAGGACTTAGAGGGATACAACACCCAGCGGACAGACGGAGATACTCGATAAAAACCTCCACAAACGGGAATCGAACCCACGTCTTGTACGAGTGACAGCTAAGCGCCAAACTGGCACACCACATACACCGGTCTAGTTGTGTCGGTGGTGGAGTGGAATTTTAACACTCTGAACAAAACATAATTTCTTTATGCGATTCTAATTTTAGAGTGAAACGTAGTTTAACCCCATTCGTTACTGTCGAGACCTTTCCATCTACGTTTGTACAGACCAGATAAAGTGTTCATTCAAGCGAGATTTACACAAAGCCCTAACGTCTTTCCCTTGATTTTAGAATTTAAAACACAAAACAAACGAACCCCCCCAAAAAACAACAACAACAACAAACAAACAAAAAACAACAACAACCAACAACCCCCAAAATAACCAACAAAACAAACAAACAAACAAATAAACAAACGACAACAACAACAACAAAAACAACAACAACGACAAGAACGACAACAACAACAACATACACCCCCCCAAAAAAAACACACAACAAAAAACAAAAACAAAACAAAAACAAAAAACATAACAAAACCCAGTACAAGCTGTAATTAAATCTTTTACAACTTCCCCTTTAGACCAGGAGAAAAAAATGACACGGAAACAGTGTTGCTGAAAACAAGCGAGTGCATACGTCCAACAGCACTGAAGAGATTAAGTACAGGGTGAAACCTATACGTTCTTATACTAACCGTCTAGGGTGAAACCCTTTCAAAAGGAATAACGACGGATTTTATTTGGAGATGTTTTGATCCAAGTGCTAGAGGTAACTAACTCCTCACATTAGCCGCAATAAGTATAAGGGATAAAAAGGGACTGGGAAGGATTGTGAAGGTTTGGGATGGTGGTGGGTAAGGAGGGTACAGTCTGGTTTCTTTCTTTCTTTCTTTCTTTCTTTTTTTTTTTTTTTTTTACCAGCTTTCAATAGCATTTCTGTTTTAGTTTTAGCTTGACTTTTATTCAACAAAGATCTTAAAGAAAAGCGTCAGCATGACAATTTTGAGGTTGCCTCCTACTCCTAATCAATATAAAAGTTTAGATAAAAGTTGTGGGAAAAAACAAGCTCAATCTTTTTGATCTTAAGTGAAAAGATCTTCACAAATAGCAATGACAAAAGCAGCAGCAGCAGCAGTAGCAAAAGTAGCAACAACAGCAGCAGCAACAGTAGTAGTAGTAGTAGTAGTAGTAGTAGTAGTA
>NW_004797412.1:223239-225806 GCF_000002075.1 Aplysia californica
CTGTCTGTCTGTCTGTCTGTCTGTCTGTCTGTCTGTCTGTCTGTCTGTCTGTCTGTCTGTCTGTCTGTCTGTCTGTCTGTCTGTCTGTCTGTCTGTCTATTCAAAATTTCTTCTCACTTTGTCTGTCTCTCAGTCTGTGCGCCAGCATATTTCATTAACTCTTTATACTACATACACGTAATAATAATCACATTCACATGGACATTAAATTGTACTCTCCAAATGCAAAGATTACATGAACATTATACGGGGGAGTCAAAAAGTAATGCAAGTTCTTTTATAACTTAAATAAAAAAGAACACACTTGCAATTATCATGCCTCAAATTGAAGGGGAGCATCTGAGGATCATATTTTTATTTCTGAACATAGTCTCCATTTCGTTCGATAGCCACTGTCCACCTTTTACTAAGTCCACATATGCCAGCTTCGTAAAACTGAGCAGGTTGGCCGTAGGGGTACAGCAATCTTGAATTCTCCATCGTTTCCACAGTGTTGACCTCTGATTGGTTCTTTTCTAGGACTGAAAAGGTGGAAGTCTGAAGGAGCCAAATCAGGAGAATAAGTTGTTTTCTACATGAACGGAGTGATTGTCTCCCGTGTTCTGGTTCTTGAATGGAAGCGGGCATTGTCATGGTGAAAAAACACTCTTTCCATTTTCAAATTTGGTCTGGCTCGTCGAATTCTCGCTTTCAGTCGTTTCCATGTTTCAATTTAGGGTTCAGAATTGACAGTTGCTCCTCGTGGTTAAAAGGTTAAAAAAATATGTGAGAAGCACACTATGAACGTCTCTAAACACAATTGCCATGATTTTTCCGTCTGACTCCTCGGGACGATGCTTGTCTGACAAGCACATGGACACCTCTTCCTCTACTTCCGGTTCATTGCTTACACGTCTGACCCATCTATATACAGTGACAAAATCTAGAGCTTGGTCCTTGAAAACATTCTGAAGTCTCTTTTGGATGTTATCGGTGGATTCTCCTTCTAAAACAAGAAATTCAATCACCTGTGACATACCTCCAAGAGGGTAACCCTTATAAAGTGACGTCATTCGGGCCAAAACTAAAGAAATTTAAATTTTAACAATTTGAGTTCAAAAGTATATAAGTAAGTACTTGTGAGCTGAATTTAATTAAATTTGATGAAAAATTGTGCAAAATAACGAACAGTTTGCATTACTTTTTGACTGCCCCTCGTACGTGTACATGTACACACTTATTCGTGAATATCAAAATGCACGAATGAACACCGCCCCCCCCCTCCGTCTCTCTCTCTCTCTCTCTCTCTGTGTGTCTCTTTTTCTCTCCTTCTCTCCCTCACTCCACCTCCTCCTTCCCTCTTCTCCCTCTCTTTCTCTCTACATCTCTCTTTCTCTTTTTCCTCCACCTGTCTCCTTAATTTACAAGCACACATTATACGCATGCAAGCGCATAGAAATAACAGTACAAACAAACATACACAAAGTACGCGCGTACGCGCACACTCACACACACACACACACACACACACACACACACACACACACACACATACACACACACACAGACCACATTTGGAACACAAACACACGCACACACACGCACATTCACGGGTTTATGGAAGCATCGTGATAACCGAGTGACGGTTCAACAACCTTTTAATTAAAGCTTATCATGATATTCATATTAGCAAGCTTCGCGATTAACTATTTTTCTACAGGGTGGATGTTTTCGACTATCCTCCACAATTTCATGTAATTTAACACCATCCTTACCGACTCAACGTTCTGTATCCGACACCAAAGTTTACCTACTCGGTTTCTAGAGATCTACGACAGATAATCCTGCAAATCCCCGTTTCACACAGAACAAAACAGAAATGGGTACTTACATTTCAGTGACGTTGAAGCGTTTTAATCACACCTGAGCTGCCTTTCTGAGGCTAAACTTTTATTATGAAATGGTTGAAATGGATTTGAAACTGAGTTTGTTTACGAACAATTTATCCAACAATTTATCCAAGTCACTTAATCCGCTGAATGTTACAGTAATGAAGTCCCTCCTACATGTAGTACTCACTCACCAACCCACTCGTTTACAACCATACTTACTCAGTTCTTCGCTCATGCACTCTCTCCCAAACTCACTGTCTCACTTCCTCCTATCCTCTCTCCCTTCCATGCTCATCTTTAACCCCACTCCCCAACACCCTGATAAACAAACAACGAAAAGTCAACCACAAAAACAACTGCAACATCAATAGCAATCTATATTTCTTTTCATTTCTCCTTATTCTCAATCTTTGCCAGAGAGAAAGGTGAAATTCTTTTGCTTTGCCAAAGACTCACGGAAAGAGGTTTAGGAGAGAGAGAAAGCTAGAGAGAGAGAGAGAGAGAAAGCTAGAGAGAGAGAAAGCTAGAGAGAGAGAGAGAGAGAGAGAGAGAGAGAGAGAGAAAGATAGAGAGAGAGAGAGAGAGATAGACAGAGAGAGAGAATAAGAGATAGAAAGAGAGGGAGAGAGATGAATAAATGGGGAGGAAGAGAAAAGAGAGAAAAACACACACGCAGAGAGAGAGAGAGAGAGAGAG
>NW_004797412.1:228418-229474 GCF_000002075.1 Aplysia californica
CTCTCTCTCTGTATATCTCTCTCTCTCTCTCTTTCTCTCTCTCTTTCTCTCTCTCTCTCCCTCTCTCTCCCTCTCTCTCCTCTCTCCCCCCTCTCTCTCTTTCTCTCTCTCTCTCTCTCTGTCTCTCTCTCTCTCTCTCTCTCTCCGTCCGTCTTCCAGTCTGTCTTTCTGTCTCCCGTCTCTTTTACAGTCTTCAAACGGTAGAGAGGTTTGCAATTCACAGTTGAGTACGTTTTGTACGCAGAGTGTAGCTTTCAGGGAACAGCATACCTCATTCGATAAGGCAATACGATGCTTTGAAGATGTTTTTCTGCCCATGAAATCGGACGCCTGGTGTGAAATATCAAGCAATAATTTCGAACTTGTTGCCCACTCTAAGAACTGCAAAGAACATGGCCGTCATCATCTCTTTGCTTGCACTACTGGGTTTTATTAATTTTGTCAAGGAAATCAAAGTACTGCTTTAAAATCACACTACACAATTATGCGTTCGTCAGCACGTTGCGCTTACTAAAAGTCAATTGGAATAATTACGTCTGTCTACGTTAAGTTTAGGTCAGTTTTAGATTAAGTTTCTGTAGGAGGTTGTTTTTCAGGTATGTGGAACGATTTCTCTGTGACACTTGCCCTTAAAGCAAACATGTCTTGAAAAATCCAGCTGTGACTGCCGTGGCAAAATGCAGTTTATCACAATTTTTATTAACTCGAGGCTATATATACAGCATAATGGATAGGTCGAACACAGAAGACTCGAAATCACCCATCCGTCAAACTATGCCTGCCGTCCCGTTTTTTTTCCTTCTTGATTTTTGCAAGATATTCCTCGAACTACCGAGGCCGGTCCCGACGAATTCGAGCTAGAATCTATCCCTGTTGTACTGTATTATGTATATATATAGATAAAAAGATCTTTCCATTTAGACACCCGTTGACACACCCACCTCTAAAAAGCATTAGTAACTCGAATACCGCACTCAGGCACAATATTGACATGCTTGTGAGAGTGAATGCACATAAATCCTTACTTCTCTTTTATTAACACCACGAGTACACTCT
>NW_004797412.1:230169-231322 GCF_000002075.1 Aplysia californica
CACTCCCCCCTTTCTCTGTCTATTTTTCACATACCCATTGTATACTAGCTGGGTACCCGTTCGATGAACGGACTCGAAAGATTCGATTGTCAAGTCATTGTGAAAACAGTGCACACTGCTTGTGAACGGAAGCCTCAACGAAACTAGTTAAAAACTGAAAATCAAACTACCTTTGAGTTCAGACTCCTTAATATAACTGTGCACCCTTTAAATAATTCTGAACTACCGTTAACTTTTGCAAGTTCGAAAGCTAAATGGTTCGGAAGCTTTAGGCGACCAAAGTGACGAACTTTCACAAATATAGTATATAGATTCATACACATGCACACTCGGATACGCACGCCCCAGAGAGAGAGAAAGAGAAACAGAAAGAGAAAGAGAGAGAGAGAGAGAGAGAGAGAGAGAGAGAGAGAGAGAGAGAGAGAGACTGGAACCAAAACCCCCCCAAACAAATAGAAGATAAATTGTTTTAAAAGAATGATAGGATTCCTAATGACTCTCATTCTTACTTTCCTTGAATGGCAGATAAATTGTTTTGCTGCCTGATCAGCTTTTCGACTTTTTCAGTAAAACTAACTTAGGGATATCTTCGTTTATCATTACCCAGCCTGCTCCTAAACCCGTAATGTCGGACAAAATGAGCCCTTTTCATCGTCCAATAACTGATTCGTCATTAGCTCGCATGATCAGGTCGAATTATATTACAAAGTGCACAAGATGCCTCTAAAAACATCTCGGGGAAAAAGACAAGACAGTGTAGCGGATGTCCAAAGGTTCAAATAAAAGAAATAAACAGCTACGCGTTACATTATATCGCTGTACAAGAGGGCACCGGGTGGTAGATCTTAAGTGCTTTTCCCACAGGTAAAAGTTATGTGCGGTCCCTACTTATCTGATTGTGTTGGCCAGCAATAGCTGGTCACATTTTTCTAAGCTGGACCGATTCGACTTTACTCAAATGTATTGTGCTTTTTTTCGTTTTTGTTTTTGTCTAGCCGGTTTGATTTCAAGGAAATTATATTCCTAGATACAGTAGCTAAATGTCGCTAGAGGAACGTTTTGGGTCTATTTTCTTGCCTAAATGATACAAATTATGGAAAACAATTTTTAGTATAGGCCTACATCATGTATATATATATATATATATACATGT
>NW_004797412.1:237385-239665 GCF_000002075.1 Aplysia californica
TCGCAAATATCTCGACATCTATTCAATATAAGAGGGCATCTTTTTCACCAAAAGCACGTAAAGCGAACAACTTTAAGATGATACCAATAACTCCCCATGTCCAAAAATTGACGAGCGCCTGCTTCCACCGCGTCGTGACAGAAATGGATATATTTACATAGAGGCAATTCTGTTACAATAAAGAACGATATCGCTATTGAAATAACTAAGTAGATAAGTACTTTAAGGACCCCCCCCCCAAAAAAAAACCACACAACAAAAAACAAACAAACAAACAAAAAAACACACCCTAAAAAACAAACAAACAAACAAACAAACAAACAACAAAATAACAAACAACATAATATAAAGTACAGAAACAAGGAGTCCCGTACAAACGACAAGACAAAATATGAAAAACATAAATAGGATTATTAAAACATGGTCAAAATTCTAATTTTGTAGTTGCAGACAACTATTAAAAGCAATGCAGAGAAAAGAGAGCAAGAAAAAGTACATGAATTAAAACAAGGTACTAATTAGCATTAAAAATATCCGAGTGAAATGTAACGAAAAGAATATTGAAGAAAAGAAAGGAAATCTGTTTAGATGCATCAAATACAAAAAAAGATCATTTTTTTAGTAAATTTACCTTCAAAATAGAGGACAAATTGATTGAATCGTAATATCTTCATGCAGATGTTTACTATATTCAAAACCTCGATCCTATGATTTTAGTGCTACAAGAACGCGAGAAAATAAATAAATAAATACAACAAAAAGCACGGCACTATCATTAAACAAATAAGTAACCTTGAAAGATAAGCTTGAATTAATGTCTCTCAGCAGTCTACCTTAGCCGCTATGCATGTAGCAGCTGAAAAGCTTGGCTAGATTTTTTTTGCGTGTCACGCGCAAAGCCAAAAGTCACTTCTCATTTAGACTTGCTTTTCCACACTCTTTGTATCGTGACGTGTCAAGTCCCACGGTTTCACCTCCTGCTTCCTGGCGATTGCCGTCGTTCTTTTCTACCTCCCTAACAAGAGATGAAATGTTGTGAGCAAGACGTTTGGGTCTGCCCCGAGTACCCACTCCGTCAGTCTCTGTAATCACGTGACAAACAGGATGAACGCTAATTATAGCAATTATTTCGCCTCTTCTGCTCCTTTAGCTCGAAAAATCAGTGGGCATCTTTGTCGTCTGCTGGTGGTAATCAAGCGAAAGTCGCAGACGCCATTTGCATATAGAACATGACGGTATGCGTCTGTCTCCAGCAGGGAGCGGCCATTATCCCCTTGGCAGACCTACAATTTCCTTGTCAGCCACTTCCGCTGTCTGTAACCACCACACAAAGTGTCCTGCACCTTGGTCAGGGAATGGCCAACGGAATACGGCACAGCGATGTTTCAAGTTTTAGAAATCAGTTTTTGAGATGTTGACATTTTCAGATAAGATAAAAATAAACAATTACGTTATTGATCTTCCACTGAAAGAAAGGGCACGAAACGGTGTTTTTGTTCTTCGTTTATTTGATTTTCAAGTGAAAAATGTTGGTGCACTCATGTTTTAAAGAATTATTCTTTATTGTGCATTTATCTTACAGAAGACCCATCTGTGTTCATGTTAGCTCTATTGGCCGCTTAGTGTGCAGTGTAAGGACGCCACATTTAGCCTTACTTTTTATTCTTCTCTGTTTTTTTTAGGTGTTTTTTGTCGGTCTATCTTTCTTGCTTTCTTTGGGCACAAAAAAGTTTTCTAATGACCGTTACCGTTCCACTCAAAACTAAGCTAGTGGCCGGCCAGAAAATATTAAATCAGAGTAAACGTGCATCCCCGTGTTTATGGATTTTACTTTATAGGCATACCTTTTTTTAATGTAGGCCTAGGTGTTTTTACACCCCCAGCGACATAATTTAGATTATTTAGGATGAGGACTTCCGATCCTGCCTGTCAGGGCCAACCAGGGCTGAGATGGATAGATCTACATCCCAGCAGAAAGACCAATATACTTGATAAAATTTTTCTCCCCACTAGGGCATCGAACTCGGGTTTCCAGCGAGCGGCAACGAAACACCTAACCGCTATACCGCAGACACCACTATAGGCATAAGTACCTTAATCTTGTTTGCTTTATTCTTTTGAATTTGGAAACCGTGCCCTTCATAAAGCCGTACACCCAATCACCGTCAGCTCCTCAACATCATCAATATTCTACACCTAATATTATGCTCTATCTTCGACCCCACAGTTTCATCTTCCCCAAGCTTACCCCCAGTTAACGAACCCCCAGCCTCTTACCCC
>NW_004797412.1:239836-244602 GCF_000002075.1 Aplysia californica
CCCCCCCCTTACCACCCTCCTCTTTTTCACTATCAGATGTCCCCGCTTATCTCCCCCCCTCGCCCGCAACTGATAACAATACAGATGCCTCGGTTAAATCCTCACTGCCCGCGAGACTGCAACTGACAAGTTGGCAATAAGTAAATCTTCGAATTTGGAGAACTTTACAACTAAAGTAGATTTAACCTTAAAAGTAAACAACTTTGCTCACGCATGTGGGTATTGTCACTTTACATACCCTTTGTCTAATCGTACAGGATTAATTACACTTGACAACTTCTTGCAACACAATCTAAGGCATATGTTGAACCAACTTCAGAGCTACTATAGAAACTCTTGGTTTACTTTCCACTTCATACTTACTTTTGCATTCGTCTCCGACGAGTTATTTTCAACACTGGTGGCGACATCCATAGTATTTCCCGTGGATTATGTCCAGGACTCCCTTTTTTCAGACGGTAAACCGTCTTGTGTCATTTGCAAAATTAAATAACATTTTTGCACTTTTTAAATTGAACATTTGATCAGAATTTTCACAGGGTGTCTGTCTCCAGTGGCAGAGCAATTAGCGATCTCCGGCTCACAAAACAATACCAGTCATTGTCAGTAATATCGATGGCGCAGCGTTAAAATGTGTGGGGTGTGTCACTGAGCAGGACAAGTTGACCTAAGTTGAAAAAAAATCCCAGGAAGCTGCAGGGTGGCAAGAAGCAATGACATGTTCACTTCGTGTTGTGCTATTGTAGTTTGTATCAATATTTTCCAGACTAAATCTTTGAATTCATTTATCTATTCATTGTCCTATTGGTACATAAAAATTTTCCCTTGCGATTGAACGCGCCCCCCACCCACATACTTGAAATCAGCACGCTCCTGGAACTCTGTTCAGATGTGCGACTTCTCGTTTAGTCCAATATTCCTAATACAAAGAATCAAAAGTTTACTGTGGGGGCAGGGGCGAAGCTTGTTTTCTTGTTTTTAAACTTGTCTACCACAACCAGACAACATTTCGGGATTGATGATGTGTAGAGCGATAATGCAGTGGTCTTTTCCCTTCTGCACTGAACAATCATTATGGTACCGGGGATAAAAATATGAAATCTCTTAAAAAAACTCTAAACCAAACAACCAATCCCCCCCCCCAAAAAAAAAAGCAACAACAAAAAACAACAACAAACAAATAAAGAAACACGCAACAACAATAACAACAACAAAAAAGAACTCCTCCAAAACAACCACAAAAAATGTTCCAATTTTCATCCTGACTTATCTACCATTTTTTTGTTGCTTGCAAAGTGCGAAAAAGAACAAATGATACAAAAACGTCCCCTTCGGTCATGAACAATCCTCACTCAAGGCAAGACCCTTGTGTTACTGTTAGGCAAGAAAAAGAAGTAGGCCCACACGCAAAGGAAGGGTCCAACTAATAGTGGCTGTCATAGATGTACACTATAGTACTAGGTACAGTACGCCCCTCTCTCGCCTTGCTGCGCGATGGCCACATTTGACAGCGGCGTCCGCCATGTTTTTTGTGGCAAGTTGTGTGAAGGAGTTCATGCTAAAGCAATGGACAAGGCATGTTTTCTCTCTCTCATACGCGACAGTCGAGGCTTGGTTCTTGTTGATTTTTTTTTGCACATGGGCGCCGTGGCGTACTGTATCTAAATGACTAAATTGCAATAATACGGCGTTCTTTCTACAACTAGATCTACAAATAAATGTATTATTAAATATATAGAGATAGAGATATGGGCTTTAAAAAAAGAAGAAAAAAACCGCTTTATTTCTTCATCAGCACTTTATCTACGAGGTGGTTTATTTCTTATTGACCGAATCAAAGCGTATAGGGCCTATAGAACTTTTAAAAAGAAGTATGAAAAGATGTGGGTGTCATGGGAACCTCCCATAACCACCCACCCTCTCTCTCCTCCCGAATCCCAATACCAACACCCCCCGGCCCCCCTCAGATATATGAGTTTGGCATTAAATTAAATCAGGATGAGCCATAGGAAAAAACAATCCAGATTTTTTCAGCCTTTAGGTGTAGGAATGCAATGAAGGTCTTGATAAAGCAAATTCAGTCAAACAAATGATGAATACATGTACTGGTATTTCTAAAATCGAGTTAAACTTTCCCTTGTGACATTTGAATAGGAAACTGTATTTTTCATTCATATGTTCACTTTTTAAAAAAGGTATACTAAATTATAAGTAGTGTTTTCTTATGTCGGTATTAAACTTTGGTTTATATTGATTTTAAGAACTAAAGTAGACCATATACAGCACTTAAACTAAAGCTCCTTCTATTGCTGTTTTAAGTAAGTCATTAGTAAAACAACTGTGACAACTCTGGACTCACTAAAGATAAAAAAAATGAACTTAAATGTTGTTTTGTAGTCTAGTCAATTGTTTTTCTACTCAGTGTAGTGATAACTGAAACAAAAACCTTTACTAGGGTGTTTTTGGACAACATTCAATAAAACAAAACAATAAGAAGTACACTGTTTCAGTTTGATAAAGAAATTTCCTGCTCATTGTGAAAAAGATCTAGCTGCTAGTCAACCTTAACTTCACATGGCCCAGAACCTTACTGATGGCTCTTTATGTTTTAAAAAAGAAACCCGGAGTGACTATTTGTGTCTATAAGACATATTATGCACTAAAAATAGATGATGTAATAAAAGAAAACAGACATCAGTGAACTGCCTGACAGAACCAGTAAGACGTTAATCCAGAAAGGGACATAACAGGTTTCACATGCTTGCACCTTTAAGAGAATCGCTTTGAATCAAAACATAACGTTAGAATCAAATAAAACACGTAAGACTAAGAGCAGAGACACGCCCACTCACATGTAAACAAACTTTTTAGCCACATTAAAAATGGCCGCCAACAAACTCAAATGTGTCCGTGTCACGTAACCTCGTACGGACTCTAGTTTAAAAGGGGGTAACTTTATGGTGGCTGTTTACTGTTTGAACCGCTCAAAATAAACTATGATCACGTGAACACAAGATTTTTTTTCCTCCAAAAAAGATACCTTGCTTAACCGTGCAAAGGGCAGGGGAAGAACAGTGATCCGTCAAATTCAACGTGGCCGAGACTTCCTATCCCATAGAGCGACACAATCGTTCCTTGTCGTTAACGTAGGTTCTGCTGTTTGGACCAAAAATCCCCCCAAAACCAAACAAAAAAGCAACCCAACCTGCTTCTGTACGCTCAACCACGATCTTTTGGTTTCTTCTTATTTTTGTTTTGCCTTGGTGGAGTTAATGTCCTGCTCCAAGCAGATAATCTTATTTCGTACTAGGAGCAGCAAACCCAGTCTGTGGGTGGTTGGTGGGTGCTCTGGTGTGGTCTGCTCCTTCTTTCCTATCAAACATCTATCATTTTCCTTTTTTGTGTTTGTTACTCTCTTGTAACACCTCTAATCTTCGGCACTTATATGACCTTATTGTGTTGCAAGTGTTGTAAAACTCACTAAAACAAAAAACCCTGTCTGCGGACACGATGATGAGAAAATTCTATTATAGTGAGAAAGGATGAGTAGTTCGGGCAAGCTTTTGACAGACCGTGTCATAGGGGCTGGCTCAGCTTTGACTCTTGAATAAAAGCTATTGAGTATACTTTGAACAAAAAAGTTCAATATTTCATGGATTTTATCACATACAAATAATCACTCCAGTTGTCATTTCCTCTGGATATATAATAAAACTTTAGGGTTAGCTCGGGCAGAGGGCGGTTAAGTGTAGGAGATAAACTGAAGAAACAAACAGAGAACCCGACGTTTCTTCACGACAAAGACGACGTAAAACGCTGTAAAACATCACAATAGCCACGAAGCGACGACAGCGACCAGCTTCATTTCTTTCCCTCTACACATTATCAGCCGTCTGGGCTTTTTCACCACGGGGACAGCGATCGTCTGGGAAGACGGTGAGTAAAGCAGGGGGATTACGGTTCTTAGGACATTGATTTCCGGCCAATTTCCTGAAAGTTTTCTCCCTTAATGTCACTCTTCATTTACCGAGCCTTGAGTGAAATGTGCTCGAGATTACAGGCCCCTGGACAGCGGAACACGCGTATTTGTTTAAGCTAGGATTTTCATCCTTTTCTTCCGGCTGTCAGGGAGAAAGTCAAATTCGAACGGGTCAATTAATAATGAGAAACGCTTTGATTATAGAGTGATCATCTAGGGCGACAGAGCAGAGCTGCTGGTGTTCTGGTTTGTGGATGTGTGAGAAGAAAACAACGCGGAAGAGACAGGGTGTCTAGGGAAGTGACAGGGTCATTGGATGAACCGGTGCTGGAAGACAGACGGGAAAAACACAGAAGGAAATCAACATCTGAACTTTTTCTGAAGTTATTGTGCCAGTGTATTTTGTTGAGCAGAGTTACAAAGGTGACTATCTCAAAGGCCTCTGGTCTTGTAGAAGGATAAAGGCAATGCGAATATTACTTTGATGGCGACAGATTACTGTTCTTTTCAAAGAAAGATAAAACGTGTGATAAAATTTTATTTTACATTGCTTAACGCTGTTAGGCATTCTAGTTAGTAATAGAAATCACATTCATTGCTTTTCTGTTTTACAAGACGGGCATGGAATATTGCAGCTCTGTTAATGTATTAAATATCTGAGGTAAAATATTCACACTCCAATAAAAACACGGGAGGATGTGTTCTTGGAACCCTCTGTCTCAGAACAAGATACCAAAAGCCTGATTTTAGCGTTGCATACACACACACCCTTGACACACACACACAC
>NW_004797412.1:244989-248372 GCF_000002075.1 Aplysia californica
AGAGAGAGAGAGAGAGAGAGAGAGAGAGAGAGAGAGAGAGAGAGAGAGAGAGAGAGAGATTTTACCACGTCTTAGACATCAGAGAATCTGACACGATTGATAGATTCAAGATAAAGACTTACGGCTAAAAATTTACAATACTTTATCCAGGAAGTAGTGGGCACTTTTTTTGTAAATTTGCTTTTTGTGATCATTCTAAGAAAAAAAAGCAGACACACAAAAATAAGCAGCCAACTAGAAACACAACCAAAAAAGTGTACAAAGAGGGCGACGATAGAATATAATTCTCATCACAGATATCTACAAGAAAAAAATAACAGCAAGGTTCATAGGAATTCAAAGCACAAAAACCCCCAAACAAAACAGAAATGCTTCTGTCGAATAATAATAGCATTCACTATATTGATTTAAAAGAGAAAAATGAACGGCACGAGGCGACAAGAATTAAACATATGAGATGGATTCTACTCTGCTAGAAATAAAGACACCAAGAGGACAATCAAAGATTAAATAATAAAAAGAAAATTCAACACCGGCGCATGGAGGCTATTTTTTTCTAACACAAAGCACAGAAACGGGTTAAATAAAAGATCATAATAAGCTTACGGGAATGCGAATCGCTATTCACATAGCGCCCCATTTTCTTCGTCTCTCATGTAAAATAGCCTTTGATCAGTGTGATTAACATTGCGACAATAGCCTTCCCGCAAGAATTAATAGACTGCGGTGTGTGTCCAAACAACAAGACTTGATTCCTCTAAATGGGTCGGAATATTGCCAAATCGTTTCCGGTTTCAGTGCTTCCGTTAGAGCAAATACGTCAGCAGATGTGACGCATGAGGCTCGCGCGCGCCGCTCACGTGAATGATCAGTGGATGCACGTGCCGACGACTCAAGCCCTCGTGTGAGCACCGCTCTGGCGTCACAGAAGTACCTGCCGTTCACACAATTTGCCATATGCCTCGCGCACTGTGGGCGTGCGCTGGGTGTGCTCGAGTGGTGCCCATTTGCTAGAGGAAGGGGCAGTTTAAGATTAGCAACGTTTCAAAAGCACAACTCCCTCGCTAAAATAACTCATCCGCACCTTTCTTTCTTTACCCGGCCTAGTCACTAACAGTCGCTGAGGACATGCACGTAATTACATGAAAACAGAAAGGCATAGATTTATTTGTTTCAATGTCACGCGCATTACTCGTTACTCAAAGTTGTAATTTATAGTGAGTGAAAGAAGATAAACGTGACAATAAAAACAGAAACAAATAGTATGTGATTCTGACTGAACGGCGGCAACACAATCGTATTCAGTTACGTGGATTAACTATATTTTTATTCCTCCAAATGGACCTTTTAACGTTACTTACGTTTTTTTTGGAAAACGTCTCTCTCAATTTTGGCCAGACAACATTAATCAAGTGGATTCTAAATCTTGTCTCGTAAAAATATCGACTAGATCTATAATATATATCCGTTATATCAAAAGAGGCTAGACCAAGCGTTTAAAATCAGATAGAGTGTTTCCGAAGAAGAGGCTGCAAATTAATCGAGTAATTAACTGTAATTGAGAAGGAGGAAACTTTGCGTATTATTTTTGGTCGTATTTTATTTTCAAATTTGATGGACTAAATCTGTGTAATCTTACGTCTCTTTTAATTGATTTCGTCATAAGAAGGGATTCCGTGTGCACTGCGGGGCAACTGGAAAGTATTCAATGGGGGTGGTTGGAAGGAGCAATACTTTTCCATATTTGTACTTCCGTTTCTTTCTATCTGTCTCTCTTTTTCTTACATCAAGAGGACCGTTATCGTATCGTTGAAGTGCTGCTGAATTCAATCAATAAACTGAATTCTTGAATCAAATCAAATTATTTGCTATAAGTTATCGTTTTCGTAAGCACGTTTAGAGAATGGAGATATTATTATTAGAGCGAATGTGATATTATGTTATGGCTTGTTCACTTTCGTCTGTCCGAGTTAAAATTTTAGCTAATTTATTAATTTACCTACGCCCACGAAACTTTGCAGGCCAGCGGGCAAACAAAAATATTTCTTTAAAAAATCCTGACCGGTAACAAAAAAATCTCTTTGAGCGCTATATTAAAAACCACTACTTGGATGCACACACAGGATCAATAAATAAATGACTTACGGTAGCCTAGCCTTCACATTACTCATTTTGAGATAGCCTTCTCCCAAATTTCAGGGTAGGCTTGTGGATTTCATCCCACAATTGTAAAGACGTCTCCATGCGAGTCTCGAAAATTACTCACCCTTCTCTTGAATCGTGTTTTTTAGGCGTACGTTAAAGAGTGGTGTTGATCGAAATGTGTCATTTTATTAATGTTTTAGGTGCATGATGTAAATCCCCTATTATTTTTGTGACCTGCCTTTAAGACTAATATCAAAGAAAACGTGTCGAAATCTTAGTTTGTAGAGACCTTTATGAATAGGCTTCTAGAATCTACTGGCCATCCAACTTTTAGACCCGTATGCAAAGATCGGAGAAGATTAAACAGAACGATTTCATTTTACCTCGTTTTATCCGCGGTCAGACAGAAATGAACAAGTATACTATGATAATAATGTATAAACTGACTTCAGAATTGGGACTCAGTTGCCATTGAGTGTGAGCTCCTTCAAGCAGGTTATTATAAATTCTAGCGGCATACTCTAAAAGGGTGAGTTGACTTACATATTATTCCACACTCTCAAGTCAGTTTACGCAACGCGTCAGTTCAGTTCTCTTATTATATTATTATATTGATATGGCCCCGAGTACAGAACAATAATATATTTGATGTTGCTCTGTCTCTGAGTCTCTCTTCCTACCCTTCTGTGAGTGTCACTGTGGGGCTCCTGTCACAAACACCCCGCCCCCACATCTCCCTCCCCTCCTCCCTCCTCCCTTCCCTCTTCCCTCCTTCTTCCCAATGTTAAGCACGGTCTTCCTTTCTCCTCCCTTGTTCTGTACGACAGATGGCAACACACGCTCCCGAAGACGCCCAGAATCGATAGACGCAAACTTCAGCGCCTAGAAATCTAGCGCTTAAAAAAGAAGGCGCCCCTGAAAAACCTTCACGGCAAACAGATCCTGACACTTTGATTAACTCAAAGACGGATTAACCTCAACCTACAACCAGTCGCTTGACAAGTATTTGGGTCGTTTTTATCGCCTGGGCGGTGTTTGGTTGATGTGTGGAAGCGAAGGGGGGTGGGGTGGGGTGGGTGGAGAAAAGAGAGAGTGGGAGAGAAATAGAGAGAGAGACATAGAGAGAGAGAAAGAGAGAGAGAGCGAGAGAGAGAGAGAGAGAGAGAAAGAGGGAGAGAGAGAGGGGAGGGAGAAAGACTGAGTGAGAGTGAGAGAGTAAGTAGAAATTGTGTGTGTGT
>NW_004797412.1:250394-251713 GCF_000002075.1 Aplysia californica
AGAGAGAGAGAGAGAGAGGTGGTGGGGTGGGGTTCTTATCGTCTGCTCCGCTTCACTGTGTGGAGACCGGGATATGGGCACCCATCAATAATTTGTGAACCGAACTTACGCTCTGCATAATCTGACTTTCCGTAGCTTTTGTTGTCCGCAAGAACCACATCTCTGTTTTCAGATACCGTATTTCGACAGTGTATTCTTACTTTATGGACTGTGTTCTCGTTATGAGGGCTTGGCATGCCCTGAATGAATTCCCCAAAATATTTTATAAGAGGCAACATTTCTGTGATCGTACATACCGAAAAAGCCTCAAAACTCCAAAGTATGATTATTTTAGTCTCACGGCCGTAGAAACTTACTTAGTATTGTCTAATTTTAAAGGGGAAATTAGACTTCTTTCCTGCTCTCTAATAATGTTCTGTCATCTGCTTTCATCTCCACTTTCTGCCTCTCCTCTTCCCCCCTCGTCTGGGCTCCTGACTCTTTCTTCTGCTAATCCTGGTTCCTTGTCAGCCATACATGTAGCACATGTGTATTAAAATATCAGGTCCCCAACCCCCCCCCCACCCCACCCCATTTTTTCTCCCCACAAACACATGCATTTTAAGATTCGGGTCAGTGTAGTGTGCGTGTCTAAAGAACTCCCCCGTTGCCTAGTTTCACTTCCAGACTCTGCATTGCGTCCAGATGCAGCCAGATGTCTTTGCGAGTTCTAGATCCTTTATACTGTCAACAATTATCGAAGTCTCTTTGTCTGAGGCAGAAACGAAAATGAGCTCCGAAAATGTCGCTGAGAAATGAATCGTACAGTATCTACATAAACACGATATCAGGGACCCTCCCCCCACCCACACACACAGAACCTCTCTATTATCATGTTCGTATAGTCCCGATCCTAAGTAACAAAAGGAACAACTGTCATGCATTTTGAACTTTTTAGACGGGTGGGCACCTCTAGGAGAAAGGAACACACATCTCAGCTTTGTGTGAGTAGATTTAATTCACTCTATTAAGTAACAGACGGGGGAGTCGAGAGTTTTTGTTGGTACATGCAAACATCGTTAGGCAATTATCCTAGTTCCCGATCTGTCTTCAGATTAAGCTCGATACTGACGGCTTAATTTTTTCAGTAAACAAACTGCGACTCGGGTTGTCGCTCTGGTTTGGATTCTGATCCGGATGATTTGAAATATAGATAAAGATGTTTGAGTTAAAGATATAGAGAGATAGAGTGCTTGGTCGAGATAGATAGATAGAGAGAGAGAGAGAGAGAGAGAGAGAGAGAGTGTGTGTGTGTGTGTGTGTGTGTGTGTGTGTGTGTG
>NW_004797412.1:253491-255528 GCF_000002075.1 Aplysia californica
CTTCCCTGTTATTCAGAGTACTGCTACGGTGATATCATCTATAATATATTTCTGTTAGTCTGTATATCCCTACTCTTATTTTCGTGATGGTAGACTCGTAAATATCTATAAAGGCTTTTACACATTGCATACGAGAAAGTAAGAGACCCATAGAGACAGAGAGAGAGAGAGAGAGAGAGAGAGAGAGAGAGAGAGAGAGAGAGAGAGAGAGAGAGAGAGAGAGAGAGTTGTTTACTGCTATGTACGTCTCGTGGAAGTTTCTGTTCGTGGCTCCTGAAGTCACGCTGAAGCAGTACAAGTCATCTATCTCTTTTGCTGTCAGATGTACAAAAGTGTATTGTTGTGACACATAGCAAATATTATTAATTCATGCTTCTTGTGCTTACGTCTATTCGCTTGTACAAAAACCACATATCATGTACTCCCATAAATTTATTTACAAACTCACACGCTCAGATACAAAACCATAAAGGAACTCTTATGAGTTTTCTAGTTTTGTATTACTGATGCATACTAATACTAAGATTGTGTTCTTTTACTGTCAGATTCGTGACCAATTAATCGTTGCTCTCTCCTAAGCAAGCATTCTCTACAGCACAAAACATCTCACGATTTCTGACTAGGGTTGATCTCATTGGCACTTTTCATGCCTTTCCTCTCTCCTCAAAATCGTCAGATAAACACGATCTGTTGTGATTAGTGCGGCTGGGAATACAGAGAAGTTTCATTCATGATTCTTAATTTCATATCAAAAAGTGAAAGGAGTCTATCAATCATAATTGATAAATCCATTCTCATCACAACACGAGGTCCCAATTGACATTATAAACCAGGTGATAGATTGGGAGAGATTGTGAAAATTGCAGACAAACAACTAAGTATTAAAACATACTTTTTGCAACTTTTGGAAGCAATTTCAACGTCCGTTGGTAGTGGCTGCGGTATAGTTTTAACGGAAGCGAACAGGCTGAGTTATAATACTATTTCGTTTCTTTGTCACGAACACAGTTTATCTTTTCGATGGCGGCTGAGCGTGTCGGTATAATTTTCCCGGAGGGTTTCCCTTAAAAAACTCAAACACTCGCAGATGTACTCTTTCTCTCTCTCTCTCTCTCTCTCTCTCTCTCTCTCTCTCTCTCTCTCTCTCTGTGTCTCTCTGTCTCTCTCTCTCTCTCTCTGTCTCTCTGTCTCTCTGTCTCTCTGTCTCTGTCTCTCTGTCTCTCTGTCTCTCTGTCTGTCTGTTTGTCTGTCTGTCTGTCTGTCTGTCTGTCTGTCTGTCTCTCTCTCTCTGTCTCTCTCTCCCAACCCATGTGTTAGCATATTATAAATCCCCACACAAACGATTACTCCAAGGAATTACTCCACTCTCTGATGAACGCGAACAGAAACACTCAGACGCACACACATACATACATACACACATACTTACAGACACACTTATTTACACTGAATTTTAATATTTTAATATTTTAGCATTTTAGAATCAATTAGTTAACCAATCGTGCAGCAAACTTTTGCGAAAGTAAACAACTTGTGTTTCGCGCGCTCATATGACCTTAGCAGTTGCGAGCGCCGTTAAAAACCCTATACTAATACTGTATACAGACACACTTAAACACACACACACACACACACACACACACACACACACACACACACACACACATACATACACACACACACACACACACACACATGTGATACATACTCAGAGTCACACAAAGGCTCACACAGATATACACAGGCTCACACACAGATATTGACGCGCACAGAGACATAATATGCTCTAAAGACACACCCATACACACGCACACATGCATGTCCCCCCGTATGCTCACACATACCATACTGTGCCCACGAGCCTGCAAAATGCACACAAAAGCTAAATAACCTTTTCTCTGTCACATCCTCCCCCTATTTTTTCTTTCTCTTTGACTCTGTCAGCCTGTCTCTGTTTCTATCTGTATCTATGCCTGTCTGCCTGTCTGTCTCTCACTCTCTCGCTTTCTCTCTCTCTCTCTCTCTCTCTCTCTTTAT
>NW_004797412.1:255628-258302 GCF_000002075.1 Aplysia californica
ACAGACACACTTAAACACACACACACACACACACACACACACACACACACACACACACACACACACACACACACATACACACACACACACACACACACACACACATGTGATACATACTCAGAGTCACACAAAGGCTCACACAGATATACACAGGCTCACACACAGATATTGACGCGCACAGAGACATAATATGCTCTAAAGACACACCCATACACACGCACACATGCATGTCCCCCCGTATGCTCACACATACCATACTGTGCCCACGAGCCTGCAAAATGCACACAAAAGCTAAATAACCTTTTCTCTGTCACATCCTCCCCCTATTTTTTCTTTCTCTTTGACTCTGTCAGCCTGTCTCTGTTTCTATCTGTATCTATGCCTGTCTGCCTGTCTGTCTCTCTCTCTCTCTCTCTCTCTCTCTCTCTCTCTGTGTATCTCTCTGTGTTTGTTTCTCTTTCTATAAGTCCTTCTGTCTCTCTCCTTCCCTCTCTTGGTTTTCCTTTAAAGTTCCTGTACCTCCACAACAGACAAAAACTTTGGCATTCTGTTTTTGTACATTGTACGTCCTATGATAACGATATGTAGGTTAAGTCAAACTCTTACTAAAACATAAGACATAGCGCTTAGTTGCACTTCCATGGTCTCCTCCTGTGTTGCATTGATATACTTTCCCTGCCATGCCCTGCTTATTCATCGTATGACTAATCTTAACTTCAATCTTCTTTGGTTGCGAATGTTCTGCCGTATGCACGTAGTAGGACTGAGCGAATACCCGGTAGTTACCCGGGTGCCCGCGTAAAGAGCTCAAAACCGGCTATTCGGGTATTGGTGTCGGGTACCCAGTACCCAGGTTTTCTACTCCCATTCGTTAAATCCTATGCAAATGCACTCAATTACGCCCCTTCGTTCGAACTTTAATAACTACTCCGTACTTATCGATGCTGAGCTCTCGTAGTCGACACAGTACTCGATATTGGTCAATATCGACCAGTGCCCACCACTACACATACCTACTTTTCTGGAAACCAGCAGACCACAAAAATGTCATATTTGGGCATGTTATAAGAAAGCTCCCAAAAATCGATCGCATACTTTGGTAGCACTAGGACTCTAGTTTTAATTTCAATGTCCTTATATAAAAGTAACTAGAGTGTGCAATTCTCAATCACCCTTCTCCCCCCCCAAAAAAAAAACAAAACAAAAAACAAAACAAAAACAACAACAACAAAATAACTCACCAAACAGCAACAACAGCAACAAACAAACAAACGAAAAGGATAATTGAAATGTCGGGTACACGACGTCGTGTACTCGGGTGTTTTTTTCAGTACCCGGGACTAAATTAACCGGGCAATCCCAGCCCTAGACCCCATATTCTAAAGTTGATGTTAGTTGATGGCTTCTTTGTACTGTAGAAGAAATGGACCATTTCCCTTATCTTAGAAGTGATTGGTCATTTTCCCTTATCTTAGAAGAAATTGACCATAAATCTCCTTATCTTAGAAGAAACTGACAATTGTACCTAGTCTGAGAAGCGATGGACCATTTTTTTAAATCTTAGAAGAAATTGACTATTTTTCCTTATCTAAGAAGAAGAAATGGACCATTTTTCAATATCTTAGAAGAAATTGATCATTTTTCCTTATCTAAGAAGAGATTCACCTTTTTCCCCCTCAACTTAGAAGAGATGGAACATTTTCTTTATCGTCCTAGAAGAAATGGAGAGATATTTTTATTTTTGCTGTGCTGTCTTTCAACAAAGAAGAAAGTGCGCCTGTACTACACATGACTCAACGGAAGCCATCATACGACATTGCTTGAGAAACAAGACATTGCTGCAGTGACGTTCAGGTTTTGCTTGGACTGAAATTATCAACAGTTATTGATTGAAACGATCTTCGATGAGAGGTGGTTCAAGCTGTTGCATGACTCTGGTTGCACTATAGCTGTATCTGCCTTGGTTTACTGAACATGTATGTAAGACTCACTACTAATAATGTCATAACCTCATGTTGTGAGCATATCGAAGAGGAAATTATCCGCCTACACATAATATGATGCTGTAATGTTGCAAAAGGGATTGTGTTTATATTGTTGTTGTCGTTAATGCTGTTGCTGTTGTCGTTGTTGTCATTCTTGTTATAGTGCTATCGTTGTCTTCATCGTCGTTGTAATCGTTGTTGCAATAGCTGGTGTTGTTGTTGTTGTTTTTGTTCTTTTTGTTGTTGTTGTTGCTGCTGTACCGTAAAGGAATAGTCTTTTTTTTTTACATTCTATTAAATTTAAAGGTAGGTTAGAAAAAGAAACATTTTGTGATACAAAAGAAAGCTCCTATAACAACTTCGATTGTGTAGAGGGAGGGGGGGGGGGATTTTTAGATTAGAGACCAGAAAAGAAAAATACAAAATCTTCAGTTCAATATGAAAACAAAAATTCGGAAACCTGCAGACTTCAACGTCAGTTAAGGACCACTTGCAAACACTCTGAGTGGTCATATTGGGTCGACCTGCCCGTGGGCGTTCTTGAACTGACCAAATGGCTTGATGGCGCTGCCTCAGGTGGACAATGACAGACTGTGACACTGTAAGCGTTCTGGCAACTTCTCGGGCTCCAACTCCATCATGCAGCCATGCCATAGCTCAGGCATGATCAAAGTCTCTCAGCTTTCGTC
>NW_004797412.1:258777-269032 GCF_000002075.1 Aplysia californica
CACACACACACACACACACACACACACTCACACATACACACACACACACACACACACACACAAACACACA
Source organism: Aplysia californica (assembly GCF_000002075.1). Classification (NCBI taxonomy): domain Eukaryota; kingdom Metazoa; phylum Mollusca; class Gastropoda; order Aplysiida; family Aplysiidae; genus Aplysia; species Aplysia californica. The sequence continues at coordinate 258,848 of NW_004797412.1, forward strand.
CACACAGACACTGGATTGATCACCCCTTTTGTAAACTGAGAAAACCGAATGAATTCCAAATTAGCTTTAGTTTTAGTTAGAGCTTCACGGCACTTGCAGCACGCCTAGGTCTTATCAGAGTCAAAGATTAGAAGTGTTAATGGAGAGTAACATAGAAAGAAAAGAAGGAAGAAAGATAAGGATCATAGATGTTTAATAGGAATAAAGGAGCAAATAACATCCGAGCATCCGCCAGCCAGCCACAAATTTTAGATGACAAACAGAAAGAGATACAATCGAGGGGAAAGGACCAAGTGCTTCGATGGTCCTGTCAACAATGGGTAGGTGAATGCGCTGGCAGAAATTCTCTTTTGTACGGGCATCCTGTCAACAAATCAACCAATCAACCAAGCAACCAGCCACAACCAATCAAGTAACCAAGCAACCCAGCAACCAAGCAACCAATCAACTAAGCAACCAAGCAACCAGTCAACCAATCAACCAATCAACCAATCAACCAATCAACCAATCAACCAAACAATCAATCAACCAATCAACCAATCAACCAATCAACCAATCAACCAATCAACCAAACAATCAATCAACCAATCAACCAATCAACCAATCAACCAATCAACCAATCAACCAAACAATCAATCAACCAGTCAACCAGTCAACCAATCAACCAATCAACCAATCAACCAAACAATCAATCAACCAATCAACCAATCAACCAAGCAACCAATCAACCAAGCAACCAAGCAACCAAGCAACCAACAAACCAAGGAAACAAGCAAACAAGTAAGCAAGTAAGCAAACAAACAAACAAGCAAGCTATCAAGCAAGCAAGCGAGCAAGCAAGCAAGCAACAACCAACCAGCAATCGACAATCAAACACATTGTGTTCCACTCCACTGAGCAATTATTATCGTTTTGTTTTTTCTTGACTCATTTTCTCATTCTCTCATAACCTCTAAATAAACTCAAACATCAACCCAAGCTCTTATTGTGTGCAACAATAACAACACACACACAAACACACACAAACACACACACACACAAACACACAAGCACACAGACACACACACAAACACACACTCACACACACTCACACACACATGTATCAATGGAGAGATTTAGGGAGAAACAAAAAGTGCACAGTTCGCTCGGGATGAAAGGTGGAATTTAAATAACCTCCTCTAATTCCCATTCTCATTTACAAAATTGATCTGTTACTTCATGCATAATCCTGGGAGTAGAATTACGATGGGATAGTTATGTACATATACATCAATGTCTTTCAAAAACGGGAACAAGATCGAAACTTCAGCCACTCAGACCCCGGCACGTTTGCTAAATACTGTGGCCGAAATTTAATTCAGATCTGAACGAATGCTGTGAATGGGTTTCCTTGTGGCGGTCCGGAGGGCAGACCATCGCTACCTGGTGTTCATTATCAGCCCATTTCTGTAATTCAAGCGGCCCTCCAAAGACATCACTCGAGGCCCAGCGCACACACCTGAGTATCAATACGGACACGCGTCCTTCCACCTGAGACCTGCACCCTCGGAGATGAGAAGAAACTCCAGGAAGGACTTCTTTGAACGGAACTTTTTGTCCCGTTAGGGATCCACACTTTATCGGAAGTTTAATTCACCCCCATTAAGAAATCTGTATCATTGTATTTTCACGAGATAAAGGACTGAACGGATAGTGATTATGAAGGTTTTGTGTTGCCTGTGCGGTTCCTCCGGAGGGCCACCCTTCTTTAGTTTCGTCCATCGATTGGCCAGTTGTCTCCAATCATGTTGTTTTTTATTCTAATCACTTCGCTCCCCTGGTAACGGCTCACAGATTGCTTTTGTTTGCCCTCGCTTCTTCTGCTTGGAGAGGCGCATCTCGTGCCCAATGTACGTCTGTCTTCGTCGTGAAAGAGCACTCTCTCGTTTAGATTAGCAGCCCTTGTTTGCCTTTAGATCACGCTTTCGCCCCACAAAGCATGTCTGTGAGAGCGGAGACAAGAAACAACAATGGAAAAGACGCACGGACAAATGGATTTAATTACATATACGTGACGAACGTTAAATATTCTTTGTGATTGCTCTGAGTGTCAGCATTTAAAGCAATTATCTCATTACTGGACAATTAGACGTTTAAGGCACGGGGACGCTGGAAAACTCTGTCATAGCGGCACTGGAACAGCTACCTAGAGGGCGCCTCTTTGACACTAGATTTGCAGCACTATGGCGGCAGTCTTTCTTTAATCGACCACCATTCATTGTATATTTGGGCTTTCTCTGCTCTAATTGGCAGAAGAAATATTTACCCCTTCGCTTTTCACTCAGTGCTCTCGTCTTCGGGTTTTCCCTGAGGAGACGCCCCCCCCTCCCTTCTCCCCTCTTTCCTCGTTACGTTTACCTTTGATTTGCGGCTGTCTCTTTATTGACCCGTTTACAGATCTGTCTCAGGAAGGAAGTGTCTTTCATACAGATTTGAAATAAAAAGGGGAAAAAACGCTTAGTGAAAACACAGATGATGTAATTAATTCAGGAATGTGTGTATGTATCTCACAATAGGAAGTGTGCATTCAGGCAAGGAAAGTAAACATGCAAAAAGAGCTGTACAAACAAATAACGCTACAACTAAGCAAAACATTTTCATTTGTCAAATGTGAATTTTCTACCACCTAGGGAGGGAAAGCTATGGCCGATCTTTTTGCTTATAGTAAATCAAACTGAATATCTTCCGTTGATGGAAAGCGAAATACACAACTGTGTCCTGTTCCGGATTCAGAATTAGTTTACATCAGCTCAGTCTCAAATACTACTCAATAAGCGTATCAAAGAATATTCAGTGGGTGGTTGATGGGTGCTCTGGTGTGGTTTGATCCTCCTTTCCTTTTAAACATCTGACGAAAATATCTCTCCTGCTTCTGACTTGTGTTTGTTACTCTCTTGTAACAATAATCTCTAATATTTGGCACTTAGATGACCTTATTGTTTTGTAAGGGCCGTAAAACTCTTACTAAAACAAAACATAATATTAGCCCCATTTTCTCCACGCCCGCCACCCATGCTCGATAAATGGTTACATGGAACATTTTCAAGACAGCAGCAAGTAAACACGTACCGTGTGTAATTTATTTCTCTTTCACAGGTTTTAGTAGACTTTCTCTTTTTCAGATTTGGAGAAGACCAGAGATGAATTGCAATTATTATAACGCGTATAAGACTTTCTGTTTTTCCGAGATACATTTTTTTCTTCACAACAAAATTCCATACATGGTTTTAAAAGACACGAAGTCATTTAAGGGATGTATTAAATATAATGTGCCATCTGAAGTATTTGAAGTGTTGTAACACACCTGAACGTACTCATACATATTTCACTCAGATTTTCAAAATAGAGTGGTACATTTTGAAGTTTAATGCCACACCAACCTTGATATAAGTCATCTCCTAGGCGAGAAAACTATCCCCCTCACCACTTCAGGACACTTGACCAAGAGGAAATGTTTCAGGAAAGATGGGATAAATGATTGTTCGAACATTGCTCGGAATCATACCTCCACTTCTGCGTCGCAGACCAAGTTCATAACCAACTGCGCCTCAGCGGACAGTCGGCCAGATTGCGTGGCAGAAAACAAACTGTCCTCTTGTACACAGTGCCAAAGCACGTTTTAGAGTTGTCACGAGCCTGTCTGTTCGAGATGTCGCATACGTTCAGATACTGATACTCGTATTCATGTCCCTGTGTTTGTCAACCAAAATAGCAATGGGATGGGATGTTGCTGCTCATAGACCCAGACCGCTGCATAGAGTTACAACAACGTCTATCGTTTCTGTTTGTATAGAGATCTCGAAGAGCCTCACACATGTGATATAAACGAATCAGTTGAAATGGAATCATTTTACTTTATCCGCATGATATCTGTTAGCATCTCTACATTTAATTTATTAGATCTACTTGATTTTTTTTGGTCACCTAAATGAATTGGCTATAATATTATAGGTCCTGCGTTCTCTATGATATCCTTTGGTCAAGGTAGTTTACTTTGTTGGAACCATACGAGTTTGACTAATCTACAGTAACTGGGATTATTTTCGTACACTACAAAGACCCTTCCCCCATCTGTAGTAACCCCCCCCCCCGGCCAGTTCCCAAACCCCATTATCCCTAAAAAGGCAACACAAAATGAAACAATAAATTCAAAAGTAAAACCACACACAGATGAATAACTATTGTAATAGATTGAGTAAATGAACAGCTCGCAAGTATGTCTATAAATGAATACAGATAATGGATTATGTGGCAAGGAAACAAATATTCCAGAAGTCATGTCGATTGTGGGAGCGTGTGGGTTATTTTTTAAAACGAATGTTACAATGCGCTACATTTGGACAGACGCTCACACTCCCGAACAATGATGCCCGTGAGTGTAACCCTCTGCGTCCATCGATCTAACCAGAAGGGAAGTGATAATTATACGCTGTGCGCATTATTGTCAGAATGTGGAAAAACTCCGTGTGTCAAAAGGTGCACAGTCAGAACCGCGGACTGCCATAACAGGGGCGAGTGCTATCACAACTGATGGTAATCGGAACCACGTATTAAAAAATAGAGCAAAATTTTAAAAAGATAACCCCCCCAAAACCCCCCCCCCCCACAACAACCCCTCCCCCCAAAAAATACAAACTAACGCTCACCCAAAAAACTCCCAACAACAACAGTAACAACAAAAACAACAACAAAAAACAAACAAACAACAACCAAATACAAAATAAAACAAAACAAAACAAAAACATGTGTACAAGAACCTCAAAGTTTTGGAATCAATGTCAGTCAGATTCCTCTACCTTGTATCTCTATGTACAAATCTCCAGTGCCAGGGAGACAAAATACAATAATATTCTGAAATAAGGGTTGCATTACTGTTTTACACTAGTCACAGAATCTTATTATCACTTTGCATAATTTGTAATCAGGGTATTTATATTGAGAGTATCGAAAGCCTGTTAACAATGTAAATTAACAATTTTTAAAATGCTTGTTCGTTGGGTTTTTTGTTAAATTTCTGAAACGCCTCTTTCTCATCTTCTCCGAAAGAGATTTATTTACTCCGTAACGATCACAGCAATTGCAGGAATTCACAGCTGCTTGAATATCAAGTTCGCTTTTTGCAACTCATCTTCCCTCTAGCTATTCAGCTGGTTGGTTAAAGAAGATGAAGCGACAAAAAGAGGTTTTCAATACAATCTTACAACAGTTTAATTTAATCATGCGAAGTGGAACACCCCCGGCGATGACAGAACGGTAACAACGGCGTTCTAGCCTTTAGCCCTTGTTGGTGGCCTACACTCAATAACAGGGGGAAACAGGGGAATGATGATGATTTACCTATCGGAATATCGAGATACAACAAATTTGAACAAATTTTGTTCTTTTGGGGTTTTTATTCTTAATTGTTTAACTTACACCTACGTTTTGACCAAAAACATAATTCTACAGAAAAAAAATGTTTCTGTCAACTACCTCATGTTTCCTGAATATATCTTGTTATTGAAACATCACACATTCTGGCTGTCAAATGTATATTTGCTGTGGTTCACAAACTATAAGACTTATTTAGTATTAAAACAAAAATCGATTTGAGGGGGTTCTCGTGGCCTAGAGGTTAAGGTGTGCGCCTCTAATTCAAAGGTCTCGAGTCCCGAGTTCGATTCCAGGTAGTGACCGAAAAAGTTTCTTCTCTAAAATTGTCTCCTTTCACATCCTTTCCTGCTCTCTAGCATTGTTCTGTCGTCTACTTTCGTCTTCACTTTCTGCACCCACCCCGTCACTTTCTTTGCCCCCTCCTCTGGGCTCCTGACTCTTTCTGCAGCCTTCCTACTGCTACTCCTTGGCTCCTCACTGCTGTCTCTCAGTCACACCCCCTGATCTTCTGTTAGGAAAGATCTACATCTAGCCTTCTCGGACATGGGCGAAACATCTCGGAGGTCTCGTGTGCAAGTTGCGCACGTTAAAGATCCCTTGGTTTTTATTTTTAATCAGTAAGAGTAGGCTTCGACCGCCACCCGGGCAAAATTCAAAATTTCCCATCAACTAAATATGTTTAATGTGTCCTGCGTGCTCATATGACCTTATGCAGTTGCGAGCGCCGTAAAACACTTACCAAAAAAAAAAGAGATCTATTTAGGCACTTTCATTTCCTGTCTCCATTAGGTGCCCCCTTTTCAACTGTCCAAGACCCGCAAAGTGCATAAAATCTCATCCTCACGCATTCTAGTGGATTGTGGGGTGAGGGAGGGGTGATGGGGGTAGAAATAAACGTAAATTCCATGTGCTCTAAAGTTTCCCAACCCATGACTGAAAAGTAAAAACAGAGGTGCAACGCACAACAAATGACCAGTCACAGTTGTGCAACACTTTTCACTATCGTTTGTTAACGTACAAAAACATACGCCCCGAAACACATTTTATTGTAATATACGGGTTAATGAGCATGCCGCATTATAACATAAACGTTCTCTCTGCTAAAAAACAGAACAAAATTAAACATGTACTAACACACATGCTTTCTTTCTCCGTCTCGGTAGGTCTGTTCATCTTTCTCTCCCCCCTCTACCTCTCTCTCTCTCTCTCTCTCTCTCTCTCTCTCTCTCTCTCTCTCTCTCTCTCTCTCTCTCCCTCCCTCTCTCTCTCCCCCTCTCTCTCACATACACACCAGTATACTCATACACGGGTACGCATGTGCTCTCTCCTTCTCTCTCCCCCCTCTCTCTCTCTTTCTCTCTCTCTCTCTCTCTCTCTCTCTCTCTCTATCCCCCCCCCCACACACATATGCACACACACACACACACACACACACACACACACACACACACACACACACACACACACACACACACCTGTTAACACACCGAATGGTGACCTGCATCTCCCCTTCCAATGTTTTCTTTGTAATCAATATTCATAAAATTAGATCTATGAAAATTTAACTCTTCCCTTTTGTCTTCTAACACTACGTCTGTCTGCCTTGTCAATGAAACAGAACACATAGCTTTCTGTCTGTGTGTGAATGTGTACTTTGAAAGGACTGGGGACTTCTGACACGTAAAAATTATAGCAAACAACAGGTTAACACCATATGGCGCAACCATTACCATCTCTGATCGTTAGTTACTTTCTCCTTAGCGTTGATTTAATTGTGAAGTAAAACAACCAAAAAATAAAATAAAAATTTTAAAAATCGGTAGTCAAAGAGCGGTTAAAAAGTAAGCTAGAAACATATGAAGGGTTGTAATTTAAAAAACGATTACATTTGCCGCCTGCTATTGAAAGAGAAACTCCCTGAGCACAGAAATTAAATAACGGCTCTTAGCGCTACAACACAAAGAATGCCATGAAGGTGAACAAAGTGCAAAAAAATGGTCTCTGGCTATAATTTTTATGTTCCTCTGAGGTTCTTCGGTGTCTTAACTAGTGTCATAGCCTAGGCATTAATCGGTTGCCGATAGCAGAGCCAATTAAAAATATAGGGCAAGTGAGAGGAAAGTCTACAGTGATGGCGTTGAGGAGAAGGGGAAGCTAGGGAGATGAGTAAATCTAATTATTCAAAGTTTGATTTGAAATAACAAAGAGGTAACGAGTGGTTCGGTAAGGTGGGAGAGAAACAATCAAAGAAAGGGAGGAATTTCGACTTGTTTCTTCTTGCTGTTCTTTCTTTCTTTTACTGATTTTTTTTCCAAAACAGGTTTGTGGGGGGGGGGGGGGGGGTGGACGGGATATATTACTTGAATCTGGCAAGGAAGTGATGCCATAGAGGGATAGAATATAGATAGATCGAAATAGATAGAAAGAGAGAGAGAGAGAGAGAGAGAGAGAGAGAGAGAGAGAGAGAGAGAGAGAGAGAGAGAGAGAGAGAAAGAGAGACAGGGAGAGAGTGATTAGATAAATAGACAGAATAGATAGAGCAAACAAACAGGCAAACAAACAAACAAACAAACAAACAAACAATAGCAACATTTTTCCAGGGCCTCGGATTTTCTTCTGGTGTCAATAATGATTTGCCACAACCTTATTACTTTTGATAGTGAATCCGGACCGTTCAAATGGGTGATCGAATTTGATGGTAGCGAAGACACAGTGTTTTAGAGAGAGTAATGAAATGTTTAAAAGGTCCATCTATCCTGAGCAAGCCTTACCCATGCCTATGAAGATACTCCATTTTCTGAAAACAGTACAAGAGCGATGAATGGAACTTGATGTCGAGCAAAACAATAACCACAAAACGGCAATTAGGTGCTTCGCGTTCGCATGCAGGAGACCCGAGTTCGAGTCCCGAAAAATTTTATTGAGTGTTTCGGTCTTTTATCTGGGATGTTGTATCTCTCTCAGCCTGAGTTGCCACTGACAGGCAGGTCAGAAACCGGTCTCCTAATGATCTAAACTGTGCCAATGGAGACATAAACACACCTACATAAAAAGACAAGCTTTGGATACGAATAGATGTAAATTGTAGTGTGGTATAACTTGGAAATGGAGAACTTCTTGCTATTCGTCTATGAAGCTAGCTTTTATTTGATAGGTGTCGAAAAGTGGGTGATATGGAAGCTGTTTCAAGGAAGTGGAGAGATCATTGTTACTCATCAATGAAGTTAACTTGCATTTGAGAGATGCTGAAAAGCGAATACAATGGCAGCTGTTTTAAAACTCTGTACTGTCATTATTTTAAACGAATTTAATCCCCATTGGTATTTTTCAGTGTCTTCAAAATAAGAAAATAATACTTTTGAAACTGAATAAACTGAATTTTAAAAAGTTTATTATTACTTCAAGTTCTATTTGTCATGTTTACGTTACATGGAATAAACAGCTTTTGCTAAAATATTCATATTAAAACGTTTGCCTGTTACTACTACTAAAGCATACACTTAACAACAATGGTATAAGAATTACAGCGTGGTAAAAAATACTATTAATATATCATAACAAGACGTAAGGCACTATCTGAACTCGCCACAGTTTTCACTACTGAAGTTTCAAGTAAGTTCAGAGACCTGACTATAATATGTTAAGGGTTGGGTGGTCTAATAGCTCAGTTGGTATCATGCTAGACTGCGTTTATGATGACCCTTGTTCGAATCCTAAAGGGACTAGGGTGATAAGAGGTGCTTCAAGGCTCACCACCCATTTGGTTTGGTCATATCGGAGAGAGACTTTGAATTCAAATTTCCAGTTTTTTTAAAATGACATCGGCATCTGCCTGTGGTGCATCGAAATTAGGCGTTTTGTCGTTACACGCAGGGGACTCGATTTTAATTCACGAGTGGTGAGAATTTCTATCGAGTAACTCGATCTTTGTGCTGGGATGTTGTATCCTTCTAGGCCCAGGTTGGCCATGAGAGGCAAGGTCGAAGCCTGCCTCCTAAATGATCTAAATCGTGTCGATTGAGACATAAAAACACATATATTAAGAATTTAAAACTCCTCATTCCCCCCCCCCCTAAGAGAACGACCCCCCCCCCAAAAAACCCAACAAAACCGACAAAACAAAAAAAAACAACAAAATAAAACGAAACAACAGCAACAAACAAACAACAGTTAATTTCTTAAATGACTTGCAGGCCCCTCAATCCGTGCCATATCATGCACAAAGGGACTTCAGAAGTCGATTCTTCTATGAACACCTGGTAGCCAAGACGAATCCCTTGGCTGAAATCATTGCTAGTCTTCAAATGTCCACACGTTATTTAGACCACTGGTTGGGAAACAACGTAGCTGAATCTGTTCTTTTGGAGAAAATCCATAAAAGGAATCCTTGCTCGAGAGTGCTTACATGTAGCTCAATGAGACCTCGATTTCACAAAGGCTACATTTCGTGTTCATTTGATCTCCAATCACATTCGAGAACCTTTATCCCTACTACACGCGATACTGCGATAAAGGAAATTGTTTTCAGTATGTGAGGCAGACACTGCACTCACATTCAACAACATGTTTTTGCTAAGTATATATTTTAATTGTTGTAACAGGCAAACAATTTAATAGGAATAATGTAGCTTAAGTCGTTTATTCCATGCAATGTAAACATGTCTTGCAGAATTTGAAAAAATAATAAACGTTTAGAAATTCTGGCCTGGAGTAGACGAAAAAGAAGAAGAAGAAGAAGAAGAAGAAGAAGAAGAAGAAGAAGAAGAAGAAGAA
>NW_004797412.1:270751-271748 GCF_000002075.1 Aplysia californica
AGAAGAAGAAGAAGAAGAAGAAGAAGAAGAAGAAGAAGAAGAAGATGAAGAAGAAGGAGGAGGAGAACGAAGAGAAGGAGGAGCAAGAGGGGGAGAAGGAGAAGCAGGAGAAAAGCAAAACAAGAAGAAAGGCAACAACAGTAACTACAACAATAACAGCCACACCAGCAACAGTGATACTCTAAATCGAGACACATTCAATGTAATAATAACGAAAGAAAACGATGGCCCACAAACTTGATCAAAGCCTGACACGGTCTTTGTAAAAGAGAAACCATCGCTCAAATTTGCAAGCTCGCACGCGCTGAACATTTAGTTTCAGAGATCCTCAACCGTTCAATCTACGAATTAAGCTTTTAGTGCTTTCTAAATAATAGAATCTCAGAAAGCTTGAGAGACAAATAGGATAAATTACCCTCTTCGGTTGAAGTTTTTGTGTGTGTACTGTGTTACTAAGCCTATTGTTTTGAGTTTTGTCTATAGTTAAACTATTAGAACCTGATTAAAAATAAAATTTGATTTCACTAAAGATTGTACAGAGAAGAAAAGCGTGATCACATTTACCACTGTTCTAAAAGTACGCTAGTGAATTCCGAATAGTTCTCTTGAAAAGATAACGCCCCATGGGATTTTTTTTATTTTGGTCATGCCATGAGGATCTCAACAATTAGTTCCTATCTCTCAGCTCCAATACCCCTTCAGTCCTCATGCGGATCTCAGTCCTACTAATTGAATGATTCAACAGACTAAACAAAGAGAAGGCGACCAAACTACCGATGAAAACGGAAACTCTTTCGCTTATGGCGCTCCCCCCTGGCCGGTAAATCATGTATTAATGAACGATGTGTAATTGTTGTCTCCCAAATCAACAGTGACACTTCATCAACGCTCTGTTTGGGGCAGAAATGGAGCAAAGCTTTAGTAATTTGCGGTGGGCGGGGGTTGCTTGAGTAGCTCCAGCATGGCCCGACAGGGTTTGTGCGTGTGTGTGTGTGTG
>NW_004797412.1:272614-278662 GCF_000002075.1 Aplysia californica
TCTCTCTCTCTCTCTCTCTCTTTCTCTCTCACACACAAACACACAAACACTAACACACACACATACACACTTTCTCTCGCTCTCTCTTTCTTTCTCTCTAACACTCACACACACAAACACACACCTGCACACACACACACACACACAAACACAAATTCTACACCAGTCACGTCCCCTTTGTGTACTCTGTTTTAGGTCTTCTTACGTGCTTGCATATCTACCCAGTGTCTGCGCACCTGATAAATCACACCCTCGCCTGTCATTTTGGACTTGTTTCTGTCTGTGTTTACATCTGATCTCCAATAATCGCCGGGAAGCGTGACCAGAGAGAAATATTTCATAGCTAGTACAAACGTTCAAACAATGCTAGCCTAATTATTCAGGTAGGCACGTTTCTGAAATTGACAAATGTACATTATAAGCCTCAGATCTTATACTGATCGCAGTCGCTTGCGGTTGACCTTTTACATAATATTCTGACCAATAGGTGTACTTTTTCAGTACAGCTAGTTTTAATGTATTCAAAAGCCAACGGATCCCTTGTCATATTTGGGTGATTCTTTAGAGCCAAAGTAAAAACAAAATTTTGCACAATATATGCTGATATTAATTATGTCTCCACACTGATCCTCGTATTTCGAAACATAATTTAGTGACAAGAAAGTATGTGTGGTCAAGCCTGTCATAAAGGACGGAGTCAGTTCAATTATAGTCCTCACAACATGCTCCCTACACCACGTCTCAACACAAATTCTTGTCAGTCATCTAGATAGTCTTATCAATATAATTACCACCATTATTAATGAGTCTCTCCTATCCAGAAAGGTACCAAACATCAAACACTGTTTAATGATTCTGTGGGTTAAACTTCTCCTGAAGAAATCAAATCTGTCTCCAGATGAAGTGTATAATTCAAACTTGTCTGTTGTATCGAACATCCTAGCAAAAGCTGTTTTGATTCAATTGAAAGGTGTGCTGCTTTTGATACAATCAAAGATTCTATCCTTATCACATGATTGTCAATAACTTTTAGAATGTCTAATACGGTGCTCGACTGGTTCAAATCTTTTTTTTTTTTGGGTCAGGACATACTCTGTCAGTGTTTGTGCACAGAAGCCAGTCATCTTGTTTTTATCTTTTCTATGGCGTACCAGAAGGGGCAGTTTTGGGTGCATTTCTATACATCATATACACTTTACCTCTTGGCCAGATTATTAGTAATGCTACTTAAACTTTTACATGTGTGCCGATGATACCCAACTGTATAAATCACCTTTACTATCAGCTGATGTTGATTCGCTAATTTCAAATATAGGTCAAGATATTGATGTCGTGAAAATATGGATGTTAGACAACAAACTCGAGCTTTGTGAAGCGACAACAGAGATCTTATCATGCAATTCAAAGGGTCAAATACCTGTTGACGAAGATTTCATAAAAACTAGGAATGAAAGTGTATATTTTATTCACTTAATGAAAAACCTAGGGGTGTTTTTGACACACAATCATCCATGGACCATCACATTTCGCATTGATGCACACATTTCGCATTTATGCAAAGTGCTGTACTGTGAACTGTGTTGATCTTGGAAATTGTCTGTGTTCTCATTTCGTTTCTTGTGTTCCCCTGCATAGAATGCTCTCCTTCTGTAAACCTCCCGAACATCGCCATCTTAAAACTGCCGTGATTACAAATCAAGCCTTGAGAACCGCGTCTAAAAAGGGGAAGAACGCCCACCGTGATTTTAAGAAAAAATAACAACCCAAGATTGCTTACAAGATTGCTATCCTGTGAAAAAAATGTGCTAACAATAAAGTCCTCTTGTATTTAAGCAGCTCCACTCAAATGTATGTTCCACCAACATCTCTAATAATGAGGGGATCAGTCTCTTTTGAGAGCACATAGGGAGGGCGTTAAAGAAGTCACTGGGAGTCCTTTCCATCTATCTGGAACTCTCCCCTGCGTAATGAAAATTTGGGGGATGCAAAGACGGGCATTAATCTTTGTCGAGATAACAACAAATAACAACTGATAACAACAAATAAAAACTGATAACAACAAATAACAACTGATAAGAACAGATAACAGCAAATAACAACTGATAACAACTGGTAACAACAAATAACATCTGATAACAGTAAATAACACCAGACAACAACAAAACAACAACAAATATCAACTCAAACGTCCTAATTTAGTTTTTTTCCCTCATAAATTGTTGCTTTCGATTACAAAGACGGAGGCAAAAATTAAAGCGTCTTGAAATGTCATCTTGGTAGTTACACCATCTTATTCCCAGTACTCGTGTGCTCTGACTGTGATGCGCGAATCGTCGTCGATTGTGCTGTGATAGTATGAATGTCTGCTTGTGTATTAGTGTTCGTCTAAAGAGCGTGTGTATGCACCTTTATTATTATTATTATTATTATTATTATTATTATTATTATTATTATTACATACATTTCACTTCCGACGCTTTTCTTCGTCATTAAGACAAGTTAACAAACGTTCGGTTTGTTGCAAAGAAACTCTTCATGAACGGAGATAAAAAAATATCGTCCTTAATCAACAATTAATTGTAAGGTCGCAAAAATGTGTTTTCAAAGATATTGGTCATAGTTAAAATATTAGACTGTGTCATATTGTTCTACATTCTTGGTACCTCACTCACGAAGGAAAAGTTCAATGCCCCAGAGTATAGTCTAGTGGCTTGGCACAGCCGTTGGGGGATAATAAATAACTGAAATACGTCGTTAGATATACTCATTCCCTGAAGTCTAATTCCAATACATGCTTTTGAAAGGTTACTCACGTCTAATATACATGAGCATAATTACTTTTTTTGCTCTCTTTTATTGCAATTAATCTAGGAACGTTAACTGACCTCCGCGAGGTTTGCTATGGCATTGTAGGTCGCGTCATGACTGCAGGGCATACAGAATGCCATGATTAAAGGAGCGCGAACCAGCAGCAGCAGGGTTCTGTCCACGAAGTCATCAATCAAAGAACTTACAAGTGTCTAACGCGAGAGTTCCCGGCCAAAATAGATCTGTCAGGCGACTAACTAGACTGTCTCCATTATTTCATCAGTGGCTTCGTCGTATCGAGTTTGGAATTACCGATAATTAATCAAACTCAAGGCTACAAGGAAATCACACCCAGCGTAGGGAAGGTGTCATATTCCTGACTTGTGGTCGGAGCCAGCACCCGAGGCGGGAGAGGTTAATTCATTACTCCACTGCTGTAACTCTGTCAGGCCGGAGATTAGTTTACAAGGTGATCGTTTTGTTTAACGCTAGTTTTAACTTGACTAACTGTATCGCAACTTGCGGGGAATGATGGCATTGGTGTCAAATTCCACGCTTTACATTTATCATACTACGAGCCTAGATATTATGCTACAACTTGGTGGATTTTATTGGTCTGTAAAAGAGCATATTATTGTGATAGTATACATGATGAAACAAGGGTACCCCTCTCACTTACAACATCATGTTCCCTTCAAATGTTTGTACGCAAAGAATTCGTCAAATGTTCAGCACCAGTGTCTGTGATATAGCGGTTAAACGCTAGGCCGTCGCACACAGGAGACCCAAGTTCGATTCCCGAGTGGGGTGAATTTTTATCGAGTACCCCTGCCTTTCCAATATATCTTTCGATCTACGCGGGTTGGCCCTGACTGGCATGGTTGAAGCCCGCCTACTAAATGGAACATTTCTAAGATGTGCTGTGTGAAGTACTTAACACAATAGACTATGCCATTGGTCACTTGGTGACATCATCATTTTTTTTGGTTTCCCATCGATGCACGTACTTGTATGTACATTGTAGATAAACATGAATTCATCAGTGAAGGACGCAAAAAGGTAGACAGAGGTTAGAAACATATAAATGGAAATTGTACCGAATTTACCCTCCACCCGCCTGCTTGTTAAGAAAAGTAAATGCTAATACATGTATACCCCCCCCCCCCGGCCCTTTTCCCACATTAAAAAGTCAGGGTCAAATCAATGTTAAAAATGCCATTTACTACAGAATGTCACATCACTCCGACAGTAAAATAACACGTTTTCTCAGAAGATCTGCAGTTCTCCCCTGTTGATGTTCATTCGTATTTTGCTCCAGTTAAAAAAAATCTTTTTACTGAAACACCCTCCTCCCATACAGTACTACAACTGTGAAATTAAAATGTCAGCTAGAAAACCGATTAAGGATTGTCCTTGTTCTATTGCCTTTAAGGAATACATTAAACTGTTAGCTGAGGATGTGTCGAGTTTGGGTCAGATAAGAGGGTGAAAATGCTGGGTGCACCCTTAAACTGTTCTAGACACCAATGTAGACTCAAATCTTTCAATCCTCTCGGTTTCGGGGTCAGGAAACCCCCTCCCCCCCAAAGATCTGAGTTCCCATTTACGTGTATAATCATATTATATCTCTTCTCCTCTGTGATGGACTGGTCTCACGATTTCTTCTTGTTTGCTATGACACAATAGTACATTCGTATGTACTGTCTCAGCCTCCTCTGGGATATACAGCTAGGTAGACAGTTAGACGCACATCACTATTATTCAAATGCTCGGTCCAAAACGACAGCGAAGTACATCAGTATGATTAGTTTGAACTGAAGAAAAATAATGTAGACACTTTTTAAGGGCACAGAGAAGCTTTGAATCTTGTCCACAACCTCAAAAACCTGCGGTCAAGTAAACGCATCAAACAGACAAATAAAAAAACAAACAAACAAAAAATGCAATTGAAAACACCCCGTCCTCAACCCTCCCCCCCCCCAAAAAAAAAATAAAAATCCGACCAAAAACAAGAACAAAAAACTCCAAAACAAACGAGGAAACGCATGCCACCCTGATATTAGCTTGTCATTGGTTGTTTTTAATCCCATACTACATTGGAGGAAATTGCATTTTTTCTATCTTATTTGACAGTGCAATAACAATTACACAGTAAATTATGTATATTATTCTGCTTATTTTTTGTTTTAGATGTTATCGGTTTTCCATTATCTACATTCGTCTACTGTAGATATTTTACTGAGCTTAAAAATAATATGGAGATGTCTTGTCCGCGTGTCTGGTATTTCTTTGCTAACAGTTTCAAGGATTGCTTTATGAACTTTAATTTTATAAATTAAAATTAAGCAAAAGTGCGACAAACTTCAGATTTTTCTCTTATGTGTATTCCTTTGTTACTCGGAAAAGAACTACATGCAATAATAATAATAATATGATTTTGTCAAATACACGGATTCCACTTTGCTTTGGTGTTCTTACCCGGTTCTCTGGTCTTCCCTAGACTTTTCATAACATAATAAAGGTTCCTCTCATCCCCTGAACCCCTTGTCATGATATCCTCATTAGTATCCCCATGTTCATTGATGCCAGCCAGGACTTCTCATCCTCTAGTAGTGTCTCTTGAAGTGTGGTGTATTCATACTAAAGACTTTGTTTGAGCCTCTTTTGATATGAGGTCAGGTTTTACATGTTTTCCTCTGCATTTCGATAAAGGTGTAGGATAGAAGGGTCACCATCGTCAGCAAAATCAAGAAATCCATTTGAGTCATTAAGTAAATTGCATCCCAGTATGACAATCTTATTTAAAGGGGCGTTTCCTATTCTAACACGTAGCCAGCGTCATCCCACATGTACTTAAGTCATTTTTTAAAAAGGTTTAAGAAAATATAAGAGAATATGAGAGCGCTCAAGTATTTAAAAAACTCATTTTGTATTTAAAAAACGTTGATGGAAACAACGAATCAGAACGATTTTATGTATATTGTAAGATGTTTTTTATGCATTTATTTGAACAGTGGCTTTATCTCCACATAAACACACGGAAACGGATTTGGGCGATTGTGGAATGAAGCTCATGATTTTATGTAGAAACAGAAAAGGAAACACCAAAACAACTGTGCTTTACTTCTGTCTTCACTTCAACTAAATTAACACTCACGCGCTCGTGTGTGTGTGTGTGTATGTGTGTGTATGTGTGTGTGTGTGCATGTGTGTGTGTGTGTGTGTGTGTGTGCATGTGTG
>NW_004797412.1:279965-283263 GCF_000002075.1 Aplysia californica
AGAGAGCGAGAGAGAGAGAGAGGAAGAGAGAGAGAGAAAGAGAGAGAGAGAGAGAGAGGAAGAGAGAGAGAGGAAGAGAGATAGAGAGAAAGAGAGAGAGAAAGAGAGAGAATGAGACAGAGAGAGAGCGTGAGAGAAAAATGGGGAGAGAGAGAGAGTGAGACAGAGAGAGAGACAGAGACAGGGAGAGACCGAGAGTGAGAGGGACAGAGAGGGGGATACGGGTGGCTATTGCTGTAAAGCCGACTGTTAGCCGAGTGTGCACACAGGAGTCAAATGTCATTTGCATCGCTCCTCACACTCTCTACAGTAAAGCATACGTGATTTCCCCGCAGCGAGCGACTCCCACTGGTGCCAGGCCCGGCCTGCGGAGACGTGACGTCAAATATTTCACAGAAAACTCTGGGTAATTGATACATGATCTCCAGAGGCCCTCGTCCTCCGATGCCCATTCTGTTTAGGGACTGGACTGGTTGGCAAATGTAATTTCTCCTAATGCGATACCCACATTAGCAGAAAAAATTCGACTCCTGCTCCCAATTCGATGTTTCTCCCTTCCCCTTGCGTACACCGAACTAATAAATTGCCAAATTCATGTTTATGCAAAGGGAGAGTCGATGCTAGATGAAATTTGTTATCGCAATAATTTTGACGTGCGGAATTCATCGCTTCTGTTTAACTGTGGGAACTCTCTACCAGAGAAGGAAGGTTTGATCACCCTTTGTGCACGCTCTCCGTCTTTGGAATTTCCACTCTGAAGAAGACGTAGCTTTCTACTATCTCCTCTTTTCAGCTTTGCACTATTGTGTATTTGCATTTCTTCACAAAGTCCAACTTATTTTTGCCTGTCTGAGTAAAGGAAACTAGATTGCGTTCGCTGTGAAAACATATGAATTACAACCAGGCAAATTTTGACATGTTCGTTTGCTTTTGTTTGGATTTAACTCCGTATTAGATACACACATCCATCTAGAGTGTGCCACCCCATAACAAAGTATCGGCGTAAAGAAAAGAGAAGACAGGAAATAAGTCGAAGCTTATACATTGAAGAAACCCCCCCCCCCCAACCTACTGCACTTGAATATCTGGCTATCGGTGTTTATGCGTGAAAATTAAGAAGAGGTTGACCAAATGTGAGCCATAGGAACACGATCAGAGGTCAGGCAATCACCAGGGTCTGGATGTGGCAAAGCTGGGGGATGTGGCCAGGGAGCGGCAACTGTGGCGTCGATTGCTCTCTGCCATGTGCACCCAACGGTTCAGGGAGAGAACAAGAATCAGTCAGATATTTATGTTTCTTGTTCTGTCTTCAGAATTAGCCTTTGCATGAGCTCCCCCCCTTGCATAAAAATGAATTTGGCCATTTATTATAAGTTCAGTATACGCTAGGGAAAGGGAATACTTATTGTTCTGATTGACACTGGGTGTATTTGATACTCTTAATCTTTTAGGAACCAGGAGAAAATGGAGAAGGGGGGTGCTGTTATGGAATTTGCAAGAATAGAAGTAAAGAGCTGGAATGGTGAGCGCCCAGCGACTGGGCTGTCTGATTTCAAGTTGGATTGTACTGTAAACAGCCTGCTTGGAATCTCCTACGGGGATTTTTTTTTAGAAGTGCCCATGGCTCTTTATGAACTGGCTTGGTTATGATAATAATAAGTGTGGAGTCGGAGGTTCGCATCATAGACAACTGTACCGCTTTGTATACCATCGTCAAACACATACAATTACTAGTAATGAACGATCAACCGTCACTGGGTGGCGGTGACCAATGTATCTGCAGAGGAGATTATTTCTCTTACGAAATAGAAGAAATGATGACTTGTGGCTTCTCCTGTGGCTAATATTGCAGGGAATGGTTTACCACATTTTGAGCACAAGTGGGACTGCAAAGCTTGCGGGCTTCTCTCTCGGTTTCAGACTCGGACCCAAACACATAATATTTATTATACTCGTATATAGCGCCAAACAGCAAACGTGGTGGGCACAAAGCGAGTTAGGCCTCATATTGACATCCTGTGCCTTAGGATGAATGAGAGGTTGAAGAAAGGAAAAGTAACTGCCCTTCACTTCCATAGCAAGAGACGGAAAACAATACAAAAAACAAACCCCAACAGCAATAACAACAAAAACAACAACAACAACAACAACAACAACAACAACAACAACAGCAACAGCAACAACAACAGCAGCAGCTGCAGCAGCAGCAACAACAACAACAACAACAATAAAAGAACTGAAGAACGCTTTAAGTGTCCTTACTACTTCATTACTTCGGTTACTGACTTTGTTTGTTTAGTATGGGAACCACGTGTCTCGCCACTATTGGCCTCAGAATTTATTAATTATTTTTTTAGTAAGTGTTTTATGTCGCTCCCAAGTGCTCAAGGACACATTAAACTTTTTCATTTGGTAGGAATTTTTGAATTTTGCCCAGGTGGCGGCCGAAACCTACTCTGATGTTTTTTTAGGACCACCAAGGGATCTTTAACGTGCACAACTTTCACGCAGTACCTCCGAGGTTTTTTGCTCTTATCCGAGATTTTTCACCCTTATCCGAGAAGGCTAGGCCGTTAGATCTTACCTACCATAAGATCAGGGGTGTGGCTGAAGGACAACAGTAAGAAGGAGCCAACAGTAGAAAGGCTGCAGAAATAGTCAAGAGCTCAGAAGAGGGGGGGAAAGGAGGTGAAGGGGTGGGGGCAGAAAGTGCAGAAAGTGGAGAAGAAAGCAGCGACAGAACATTGTTAGAGAGCAGGAAAGGGGGTGAAAATAGAAAGTTTAAGAGAATAAAGTTTTCCTTCGCTGTCCGGATTCGAACCTGGGACCTATAGAATGAAAAGCGAACACCGTAATCTCTCGTCCACGAGAGCCCCCCCCCCCCACCTCAGAATTTAAATGGAAAATAAGCAATTTTAGAAGGGGGGGGGGGGTATTTACTCGCAGGTGTTGGCAAATAAACGCAACCAAGCAACGATTTTTTTTTCTTCCACCAAATGCACCCGGAAGCAATAACGTACGTGTAATCCTCGGGCCTAGATGTGATAGAAGACACGAACACGCGTACAGTTCGTTCTCCCAGAGAGGAGCCAAGAAAACAACAATTCACCGCGAAACAATGCCCAGCTCGGTCCCATCAGGCTAATGCTATTATAGCTGCTAACGTGATTTTTTTTCGGTCTTTCAAATCGATGTTGCTAATGCGTGATCATTCTGTTGTCTGTCACCAACAAACTGTCACAAAAACACGAACACAAGATAAAAGCTTGGCTTTGATGTCTGGTTTTTTTTTGGGGGG
>NW_004797412.1:283506-286118 GCF_000002075.1 Aplysia californica
CCCGGACACACACAAACGCGCGCGCGCGCGCGCACACACACACACACACACACACACACACACGCACACACACATACACACTTAAACACTCACGCACACACACATACACACACAAACACAACACACACACAGACACACAGATACCCAAAAGTACACTCGCATAAGAATAGACAAGTACACATAGATAGATAGATAGATAGATAGATAGATAGATAGATAGATAGATAGATAGATAGATAGGAGTGTTTGCATTTGTGTGTGCGTATGTGTGTGTGTTTGTGATCAACAGATCATTTAAGAGGCAGGCTGCTTTCCCCTGCCTGTCAGAACAACTACTTGGGCTGAGTAGGATACAACATTCCAGCAGACAGACGGAGAAACTCGATACAAGATTTCCCCACTCGGGAATCGAACTCATGTCTCCACGTGCGTCAGCGAAAAGCCTAACCGGTTAGCAAAGATGCATAAAGATATTTAGTTGTTCGTAACCTTTAAATTCAGATACTTTTGCTTAAATGGAGGGGGGGGGGGGGTTCTTTAATTGATTAATACCTTTGAACACAGAATCTACATTTCCGAACCCCAGGACGCCAGACACCGACTGATAAAGAAACTCGCATCGTTCACTTTCAAAGACGGCTATGCTTGTTGTGCTGTTTAAAGGCTGGTGAAGATGGATCGCTTAATTACTCTAACTGAGAGAGCAGTACAATAATTTTTCGTCAAATGTTTGATTACAGCCGAGTAGCATACGTCGTTCTCAAAGAGACTAAATTAAAATTAATCGCATATTCTTTCACCGCGTAAACAATCCTCTCTCACCGTTTCGCTGTCTCCTTGAAATATTAACCTTTAAATTCCGAATTTCTCTGCAACACTGCGCATCTCATCGCGGGTCCCTTTTGTGCTGTCCAAATGTTAGAGCCGTGCGGGCATCCGTCATGCTTCATCTCAATGTGTTGATCACCAAGGAAGTAAAAACTCGGCGCGCACGCTAGATTAATTATTAAAACGCCAGTGGCATTTATCTGCAGCTAGTTGGGAGGGACAGTTACAACAAAGGCGTCCTCTGCGGCCGGCTCAAGCAATGTTGTCGGTATCGCCACGATTACCACCATTATAAAGAATTCATCGCTTGACCTTTCCGGGGACGAGGACGTGGCGAAATACCAAACGGCCTCTGATGACCACTGGGAAGATCGGGTGAGTTTGTTGTTTCCGACCCGCTAAGGATTAAAGGCGATATCTTTTACGGCGAAGCTCGTTTTTTTTCCTTCTCTTTTTGTTTTCGAAATGACATGACCCAAGATGTCATGTAAGCGTATGACAAGTAATGGTATTTATGCTCCTTTGAGGAATTTCCTAATTGATTGCTCCACTTTTGCGATCAGGGTTAAACTAGGAAACCTATCCCTTCTCATTGATGATAACGTGACATTCCATGACAGTCAGGCCTCTTTGTTTCTGGGGTCACTGCTTTAAAGAGCGTAATGCTCGCCGTTTGCTCCACATCGAGATATATATATATATATATATATATATATATCTATATATCTATATATATATATATATATATATATAAATATATATATATATATATACATATGTATGTATATATGTGTGTGTGTTTATATATATACCTATACATATATGTAACTATGTATACACACACACACAGACATACACACACACACACACACGCACACACACATACACACACACACACACACACACACACACACACACACACACACACACATACGTGTGTACTAACTCTTAACACATTTCTACAACATTGTTGTCATCGACCCACACCTGCACACAGCTCAGTTTCCTCTACAGAAGGACAAAAGTACCTAGCTGAACTGTGGTAGATCCATTGACCTTGACATTTCACTTGGGCACGAGAGTGTAATCTTTCTTGGAGAACCTTGGAAGAACCACATTAGAAGCGAATTGCCCGCCCGACTTTTAAGTTTTCAAGAAAAGAAGTGGTTGCAAATAAGGGAACCTCAAATTTTGATCTACTCGCAGATTTTCAAGGCTTGAAGAAAAATAAAAGAATCTCGAATTTGCCGGCATTCCTACACCCTGTCTTCACAGGACAGTACTGCCAAATCTTCAGCCAGCGAAATTATGCACCATACGTCCGTAATGTGTAAAACTTGCCCTGTCTCCTTGTTCCACCCCCACCCCCACCCCCACCCCCAACCCCCCAATCCTTCCTTCATTTCACAACCCCAACTCCATCCCCTCAAAAAAGAAAGAAAAAGGCTCAAACAAAAACAAGCACAAAAAATACAAAAACAAACAAGACAAAGCGACAATATTACGTGTAAGTTCTTTTGAGTGTTTTACGCCCCAGTTGACACGATTTGGACCACTTAGGAGGTGAAGCAGCTAATCGCTACACGACAGGCGCTGGTTGAGAAGAAATCAGAGATGTCATGTACAACTTAATCCCATGTTTCTCTAAACCTACATTCTTGTTCCATCTTCCCGGCGTGTAAAGTAAGGTATGACTTACAACTTTGTAAAGTTATTGAAGAGACAAGCAGTTCGATTCCAACTTCTATCCGCGACAGGACGAAATTGAGGGGGGGGGGGGGGGG
>NW_004797412.1:286489-287912 GCF_000002075.1 Aplysia californica
TGTGTGTGTGTGTGTGTGTGTGTGCGTGTGTGTATGTGTGTGTGTGTGTGTGTGTGTGTGTGTGTGTGTGAGTGTGTGTTATTTGCTTGCTCCGAGGGACAACTTTGGAAGCCTCGACAACGACGCAGTTCGTTGGTGTCATTAACCACAAAGGGCTCAGGCTGCTATTGATACGCTCCGTGACATTTGTGTGGTTCAAAGATTTGGACCTTTATCAATATTTTAGATGTGTTACTGCTAAAACGTTCGGCTGAAAAAAAAAGGCATTTTTCAAGGGGGGATATGCGCACCCCTCGGGTCCCGCTTCCCCGCAACCCTCCTCCCCACGCCCACCACTGTTACATAGTGAAGACTCGTATTCACTCAGTTGACTCGTTCTGATATCCATCTTGTCTTTTTAAAGAGCGACGGGTGTGCCGTTAGTACAGTTCGTATCATTCTGGACTACGGAGAGGATGGCCCTGGTTCAAAACCCCAACAGGGCGTTCTGAACTTGGGTTGTTTCAGAGAGATAAAGTTCTCTCCTCCTTTGGCGCGGTCGTATCGGAGATGACCGTTAAATTCGGAGGTCCCAACTCTTAATAACCTTCCAGCTTTGAAAGGAGCGTTAAACCTATACAATTTTGAAAGAACTCAACATACAGCAATCTCAGCAGGGTTTTTTTTCGTGTCGGCATTCGCCCTTCTCTTGTTGTTGCGCTCTGTGATTTTCCTGCACTAGAGGTCTCCAAGTAACACTTTTAGTAAATCACGCTAAGGTTCGGGGTTCGAGTCAAAACAAAGTAACGTTTTCCATCTCTCGAATGGATTTCCTTTCAGTTTCTTCTGTGTTGCATCCTGACTCGGTGAAGGGGAGCTGTGTCGGCGTCTCAAAATGACTTATTCTGCGCTTGTTAAATTGGGGGGGGGGGGGGGGGGGGGTATTGCGACAGCTTCTATTAGTGCGACTTCTGTTTTCAGGGCGGTTAACGGGCTTTCAAATCCCTTCTGGGGCTTTTACAAACAGGAGGTTTTAAAGTTATATCTGCCGTTTACTTGGAGAGTTCTAAAGTATGTTAAAACTGCTATTTTGTTACAGACGTAGAATACTTTTAGTATTCCGCGGTTATGCAAAGACGAGAGGCGGACCCAAAGACAAATATAAGAATGAAAATGTTTAAGGGACAAACTACATCAGATCAGGCACAATTTTAAGTCTCAAAAACACATGAAGTTCTTGAAACGGCACCTACACTTGTAGGAGGAGGAAGGTAAACAGGAGGAGGAGCACGGGGAGGAGAAAGATGATGATGAGGAGGACCAGGAGGAGGAGGAGGAGAGAAGGAGGAGGAGGGAGGAGGAGGAGGAGGAGCAGGGGGAGGAGAAAGATAAATAGGAGGAAGACCAGGACGAGAAGGAGGAGAAGGAGGAGGAGGAGGAGGAG
>NW_004797412.1:289529-298945 GCF_000002075.1 Aplysia californica
GGGGGGTATGGCTCTGACAAAAATCATCAAGGGCGAAAGGAAACAATTATCCCCAAACAACGAAGTAGAGCTGAACAACAAAGTCAGAGGCATATATAAATACAATTGAACATGTCCAAAAACGACCATCAATTATTGTCTAAGAGACAAATGATCATCTTAGACAGGTAGTCTGCTTGGACAGTGTCATTATGATATAGAAAAAAAAACCCATAAGCGGGTGATTCAGAAGTGGTCGTTTGTACCGGTGGTTGTGCTGGATAAGTTTGTCGTTAGAGCAGGTTTGACTGTAGAGACGATTAAAAGGTTTGTTTTATTCTTATTTTAAATATCTTTAGAATAGTTTCCTTGTGCAACAGATTTGAGTGCGGTGCCGAAAAGCAAACATGGTTGAATGCGAACGACCGAATTACATTGTCCTTATTCTGCAGAAGGACAGGGAAATCTTGCCAAAATGGATACTCCTATTCTGGCGGAATTTCACAAAAGTCGAAAGGCTTCGAATAAGCGTCCATCGCATTTAAAGGTGGCCGTGGACAAACGTTGAGCACAGTAGCTAGGCGAGCAGTGCGGTCGCCCCCTCCCCTCCCCAAGTCGTGACACTCACGTTTCCGCTCTGCTGCTCTCACAGCCTTGATGGTTCCGGCTTTGAACAACGTCTGGATAAATGAGTCCCCCGAGGCTACGGGAGCCAGCGGTCCCAGAAGTTATTGCGGGAATTAAGAGGCCGAGGAAACGACAGTTTGATGAGATACAAATACAGTGTAATACAATTAGCATCCCTCTGTGGCGTGATGGAGCCGGCCGGTGGTTTACTGGCTTCTGAGCAGAGAGACATAGTTGATAGATAAAGGAGAAGTTGCCTCTTTGGGTAGCTCTCAGGACACGCACAGGTATTTTTTTTTTTGCACGCAGAAAGGCAGTATGGGAAAACTTCCGATTAAAGGAACGAAACACAGCAATGGTACTGTCCTTCAAAATGTTGCGAAGTTGGATATAGTACTGTTTTAAGCGCCGGTGGTGACGCTTTTTTTTCTTTAAACGTGTATGAAACGTGCTTTTAGCGTACACCCTGGCCCAGGTCGTTTTTGGGATGGCATCGATTCAGTGATAATAATCTTGAATATACCATATGCGGTTTAAGGCGTGGATAAGTAATTCCCACTATAGCAGCCACTGTACCTGTCGCGTGTCCACATGCATCCCAATGTGTTTACACTAACTCGAGATATTTCTAATGACTGAATTACCGGCGAATGTGATGTTGCGGTTAGGCGCTCCGCTATCGCATGCAGGAGACCCGAGTTAGATTCCCCTGTAGGGAGACATTTTTTATCGAGTATCCCAGTCTTTCTACTGGGGCGTTGTATCCCTCTCGGCCCAGGTTTACACTGACAAGTAAGGTCGGTAGTCCGCCTCCTAAATGATCCAATTTTTGTCGATGCAGGTGTAAAAAAACCTACATAAAAAGATTGGATGACTAGGTTGGAACCAAGTTGTACTTTTGTACATCGCATTGACTCCTTCTTGTACTATAGCGAGTGAGAGGCTACACAGCCTTTAGTACGATCATGCAATATAACACGCATCTCGATAGTTAGTAAAAACAATGCCTATGGGATAAACGAACTACAGGCCATAATATGACCTCCGGACCTGACTAGCCTCAATGGCACTTGCAATATCATGGCATTTCGCCTTTCAGCATAATGACACGAATAGACTGTGTTACTTCTATAAAACTCCCAGTGTTGTTGGCCGTTATTAGACTAGGTGAGGGTCACTTAGTACATCTCTTATCAATTAATTCTCAATACAATTTGCCTAATTTCCATTATATGCAGTTAATATAGATGTTCTGTCTTTATTGACACGAGTGGGTTAGGTATGTGTTGGAAGCAGTTACATGCTGAAAAAGAAAGCTACACTAATTCAAAGTTCGCATTGGTGGCATCATTTCAGTTTTAGGGTTGCATTTAAATCTTACTAAGCAGCAGCTGGGCAGCTGAGAGGTATTTTATCAAGGACTACTCTACTTTTGCCCCCCCCCCCCCCTTTCCCCCTCACCCGTTACACAACGGTCGCCTTAGATTTTACAATCTGTTTTTAAAGCCACATCCACAAAGGTCAGCAGATTTCTGATTTTCAAAACTGCATAGAAACACGTTCTACCCACAAACGTTTTCTATCTCATCTGTGCGCATTCCTATTTCCATTCCAAACCTGGAATCTTAGACCCTATTGTAGAGTCATAGCCACTCGTACAATGCATACGCTCTTTAGACGGAAGTTTAATATTTATTTTATTCACCAAACAATCACTGCCAAAATCCAGGACAGGACAAAATTCTAGTAACTTTGCGTTTCAGGGAGACCACAATATCATTTAGCTACAAAAGATCTATGGAGACATTTAAACAAGAAATCAAGGAAGATTCGGTAGAGTGCTTGCCTTCTACTTGTCTTTTCCGTTAATCAGTTTTAGAGGAAGTAATGAAATTAATTATCAGTATATTTTTTCCTTTCTATAAAAGTTTTTAAAAATAACTCTACCCGATGTATATGATGTTTTATACCATATTATTGCCTACTATGCATCGGAACAGTTTCTATCAGTTGTTTGTGTAAGAGTTGACATCTTTTGCAGTCTTGTCAGTACACCTGGTGGCAACCTTCCCATTCACGTCCTGTTGCTTGTGTGTTTCTGAAATATGAATGAAAGTGCAACCGCGGAAAGTCAATGTTTATGGCTTCACATGCACATAGCTTCATGAAATTGCCACCAAGCCAAACGTCCTCCTTACAATTTACTTCGGTTGTCACTCGTAAGAGAACTGTAAAGATTGCTCGTCGGTACAGGGTGAGGACGGTTAGGGAGGTCGGTGAGAATGAACAACAAAAACGTTTGAACACAGTGAGACAAAAAACAGCGTACGTTTTTTACACTCTATTCAAGTTGCTCGCGATGGAAGTGAGATAATGAGATACGCACTTACGGTTCCCATTCTTTTGTGCATAGACAACATCGCATGAGCGAGAGCAAAGTGGCTCTTTGGCTGATAAATAAAACAAACAGCATCGACCAACTGGCAGAGCCATGAGAAGACACAACAAAGACACAATCCTTCCTATCACCTTAATTATTGAACAACCATAGCGCACAAGCTATTCACTAACACTCTTGAGTGCGGAGAGTTAGTGTGAGGTAATTTGATAGTGGCCGTGGAATGGCTAGAATGGTTAATCATGACTTTAATTTGCTCGTGTTATAGTGCACTGTTTTTTTCTTCTGTTTTTACGCATTGCCATGCGCAGGTTTGGGCGCTAGAAGCGTAAAAACTTCACGCCGACTTATTGAAACGTATTCGCTTGGCCAGCAATTAACAGCATCTATTGCCCTTACAGGACTATGATACTGTGCGATAGTTTGCTTTCTCTCAGAATTTCTTGTATCTCGATCTCTGCTTTTCTCAATCTTAACCTACTGCCAGTGGCGTAGCAGTAGCAATCACATATGCACACACTATATTATGTTGCAAGTAGTGTCGTAAAACGCTTACTAAAACTAAACTATACACACACTACTATATTTTTGTTTCTATATAATTTTCTTTTTATAAGTTTTAGTTTAGAAATAAACAAACGAACAAACAACAACAACAACAACAAACAAAACTAAAAACAACACTAAAAAAACACAAAACCACTGAAAGTATTTCAACTGATTGCTTGAAAACGTAAAGAAAGGAATTGATTAGATATGTTGGAATGTCACATGTCAATTTAAGAAAAAGGACTTTAGTTAGACTCATGAGCAGGAAAATGTATTTGACTGTACTTTAACATATCGTCCCGATACATCGCAAGATTTGAGATAGATATAAATTCAACTGACGAGGCTTCTAATTGCTAGGGCAGGGAGAAATTGACACAAAGACGAGCAGTGATGAAGACATTGATCTACAAGTAGTATGGGGATATCTGAAATACCAAGAGGTCATGGATCATCGACGGGCCGTTTCAGAACAATGGCCGTCTTCATCGTCCTAGTTCTTTGCTTTTGCATTTTGCATTTCGCCCCAAGCGCCAGCCTTCTGAATTATTTCAATATCCTGTAGCTCACCATGTGGTCCAATTATACCTGTATCTAACACACACACACACACACACTCTCTCTCTCTCTCTCTCTCTCTCTCTCTCTCTCTCTCTTTCTCTCTCTTCCTCTCTCTTTTTCTGCCCCCTCCCCCCTCTCTCTCTCCGCTTATTTCACTTTGATATTTGAAATAAGCCGCTAAAGAAGGGCTCTCAATCTGTCTCTGTTCTGGGTGATCATCTTTACTTCCAGCCAAATGTACCCCATCTGTCTGAGGCCTGCCCAAACTGCTGCCCTCTTCTTTTCTTGATCTCATCTCAAGATCTATCAATTGTTGTTTGGTTGTATCTAATTAGCTATATTCATAACGTCATCGATAGGGTGGATCATCAAAGATTGTTTTACACCAGCTCAACGAGCAGCAAAATATCTCGTTGCATCTTCGAGTGGTCGGAGAAAAAAATGCCCCCACCCCTCCCAAAAAAAAAAGATGATGGGCGGGGAGAGGGAAGAATCATTAGCATAAGTAGTACAATAGCAACAGCAGCGTCGCCATAAATAACATAAACAGCAGTAGAAGTAACAGCAGCAGCAGTAACAGTAGTAATAACGGCAGCAGCGGTAATAGCAGCTGCAATAGCAACAGCAGGATATAACAAGAGAACAAAAATGAGCTAATCTAACACATAGGTCATAAGATGTTTTCAAATAATACCGCGTAAGAAATGGCAAGAGCATTTATCTCAAATGAGATATTTCCGCTAATCGCACTTTTCATAAGGTGATCGATAACACAATCACACACATATTACAAAATACACATTTAAAACTTTGCTAAGACACACCCTTAATTAGAAGTTGCAAACAACAATATTGAGAACGGTTACAAACATAGGTTCTTGTCAAGACCAATGATATAGGGTGAGACCAGAGTTTCAGTTTTGGTTGGTCTTTGGTAGATCTCTGCTTTAGACGAAAAAGTCATAATAATACAGAAATACACAAATCTAGGTTATGTAGTGCCCCTGGGGTATAGCTACGTCTGGTCCTATCTACAGTCCGGCACATCTCCTTATATTCTTCTTTCTCGCCAAATCATACGAATTAGCCCAAGTTTGTAATAGCAATATCTAACTTTGCTATATTTTCAAGGAATCGCGATTGTTTTTTTCTGTCCTGTTTCCGAGGAGCTCATCATTTTATGCCCAATCATTCTGGACAAGTTCTTGAAAAGCTCATGTCAATGATAATCTTAATGAATGTGGCTCGTGTTTTTGAGCCTCAATTCCGATTCATTTATTCTGCGCTCAGAACGCTGCCAAGTAATACCAACGGACGCGGCTTGCATGAGGAAAGGGATGTATGAAAATGTTGCAGATGACACGGGAAGAACTTATTGCTCTCGTGTGCAGAACGTGCGACGACTCTATCACAGGCGCCCCCTCGCGGGCACGAGCGCTCCCCCCAAGTCGACAGGGGAGCTCATTCAAGATGCCGTCGTATCGTTGGCGAATCGCCTGCTGAATTGATTTCATGTGCACGAATAAAGGCAATTAAGCACAGCATTTTGCATCAGAAATTAATCTCGGTGATACAACGTGCCGGCGTCCTTTATGTCCGGATCTCTCTCGCGGCTTGTACATTCATTCAGGCTC
The DNA here is from genome assembly GCF_000002075.1 of Aplysia californica. Classification (NCBI taxonomy): domain Eukaryota; kingdom Metazoa; phylum Mollusca; class Gastropoda; order Aplysiida; family Aplysiidae; genus Aplysia; species Aplysia californica. The sequence continues at coordinate 295,278 of NW_004797412.1, forward strand.
TTCCGTCGTCAATAGCCGGTTAGAAATAACGGGGCTCGTCCGTGGAATATTTGGTCAAGTTTCATCGTGGAGAGGGCTTTTAACTCCTCGCCGGCGCTGGACTGTCGGGCACGAGGTCTCCCCGGACCCGATGAAATGGACCGTATTTCCATCCGGCTTGTAGTGTGTGTTTACAAAGTCTATTTCTCGAGGGTCGGGGATCACGTGTGGCTCAGATTACTAGCTCGTCCCCCCGCGCCCGCCCCCACCCTAGGTGGCCCCGCTCGTAGGGTTCCAGCGGGGGCGAAAGTGTGGCCTGCTATTGTCCGCGCCGACAACATGATTGCCCTCTCGGCATCCTGGCGCGACCTGGTCTGGCTACCGTCGTCCGGAATCAATTGATTACGAAAAAAAGCACCCGCTAGTGTCGGCCTTGTATGAATAACTCTCTGCCCTCAGTGTCTGCTGATTTAGTATAATGCGAGATCTTAAATCGGCGCTCTCGCACTCGTCAACAATTTTACTGTCTCCGCACTATCCTCCAGTTTCTCTGTCCGCTTTCTTAATTCTCTCTCTCTCTCTCTCTCTCTCTCTCTCTCTCTCTCTCTCTCTCTCTCTCTCTCTCTCTCTCTCTCTCTCCCTCTCTCCCCCCTCTCTCTCTATCTCTCTCTCTCTCTGTGTCTCTCTCTCGCTCTCTCTCTTCTCTCTCGTTTCCCCTCACCCATCTCCCCTCCTCCACCCCCTCCTTGTTGTCCTGTTTTATATCTCTCTTCTCGCTGCCATCTCCCCCACCGTGTCCCACCCTTCATTCTCTTCCTCTTGACATGTCTGTTTCAGCTTTCTCGTTCAGAATGTCCATAGTCGGAGACTCCTCTGGGCTCAGACAATAAATCTAATCTCAGCCACCCAACGACTGCGAATGAAGAGGCCTCGAGAGATGACAGGCTAGGATCTAATTAAAAGCTCGTGCTATGTTGAAGGGAAATTAATATTCTATGCATCACTTATAAGCGAAAGAATGACAGTTTATGGCAGTTTTTTGGTTCCGTTTGCGATTTTTATTGTTAGCCAGCTAGCCATTGTATTCAAGCATAAACACGTACATAGGTACTTAAATTTACACCATTTGGTAAATGTTGTTTTAAGTCGTATCACCTGTTCAACACAGAACGGTTACTGGGAAGGCAGAACTTCCATTTCCAAAACCACCATCCCAGATACGCGAAGAGGTATGGAAACAACCGCCTTAAAGTGAACGAATTCAAATTCAAGAGTACACCGCGCGCAAGGTACTCGAACGACAATAATCGGTCCAGGATACAAAGGTTCACAGGAGCTTTTTATGATTGCGGTTCTTTTATTTCTCGAGTCTTTTCGTCGTTCTGCTGAGGTGTATCCAACACAGCCTGGATGGTCCTCACAAGCGCTCTCAGAGTAGCCAGCCTACTTAATTATATGAATTGTTTAACAGGGCGCATAATATTCACAACTCATATCCTGCACATTTATTGTGAGGATTGGGCCTAAAATAGGCCTGCAACTAAAATAAAAAAAAAACTATGCGAAACGGACAACACAGTCCTAAGGATGGCCGACTTCAAAGAGATTTATATCGCCAGCCTGGTTGCTGGAAATATTGCTTAATGTACTTTCTGTTTGGGTTCTTAATACTGGTGTGTGCACAGGTCTAAACCATTTTGTGCAAACTTGTAAAATTGGTAAAACATTCCCCTCCCTTACTGTTGGAGTACATAATTCGACGTGTTTTCACGAAAAATAACCGCCGTTCACCCCAGATCAACTTTGTTCAATAGACAATATACCAAAAAAAACCCCCTAACCAATTGATGGTAGCCTGCTTCACAAAAGTTGCAAGCTACCGGTGTCAGTGTTGCCGCAGTGAGACGCTTCGCTGTGACGTCTCGCGAGAATTGGCGTGTGTGTGATCAACTTCTTTGTCAAAATTTCAAACTAAATATTGTCAAAAAACTGAGAAAACAAAGACCAGAGTAAATAGTTTAGAAAACCTTTGGCAACTACATGAAAATAATTGTACGGTAGCTGTCCCTAAATTCTGGGGAAAAAACAACACATTCATGAATGTATAATTCAGCTACTCTGTGGGTTAAAGAACCTGTAGTTGGAGTCGCTTCAGATCTTTTTTTGTTTTTTTGTTTTAGTAGAGGTTTTACGGCGCTCGCAACTGCATACGGTCATATGAGCGCCACTTCAGATCTTCGAGTACGTCATGGCACGAGCAGGTCCTTCAATTTTTCTGCCCGTCTGTTGATTGGTCTTCTTGCCTGTACCCCTAAAACCCTGAAATACGATATGTTATTATTAAAATGAAAAGTTGGTGTTTCCTTATTCTATTCAAGAAAGCAAAGTCCTTCTAAAAACGTAACTGAGAAAAGACGTGAAGCACACTAGGTTGCTGTTCCGTAGTTTGGCTGATTGCAGGATGTTACATATAGGTTCTCCTTTAACATTTGAAGGGGCCAAATGAAAAAAAAAGAGTAAGTCCATCTTCAGAAAAAACCCAACAAATCAGGGTACTAGATCTGGCCCTTAACCTACAGCAGTACCTGTAGAAAATCCCTTGTGAAATCAATCTTGTGAAAAACCAACTAAGTCATTCACATACTGTATTTCGTATCAGCAAACCAAGTTAAAAACAAGCCAAACAGTCTTTTAAAACATTTTAATTAGGATAAGCCGTGGTATGATAAATGTGACTGTTTTTTTTTTCACTTGAATTCTTCATTTGTTCTGTGGTATATTTGACTTCTTGATTTTCCGCTGTAAGAAGCGAGCCTATATTAAAGTTGCGTTTGTTGCAAAGTGAATATTTTGGATTTATGGACTTTGTTGTAATCACTCATTGTCGAATTTCGATAGTTTTTGTTTTAGTTGAGTATTCCTTTAAATTGAACTGTCGTTGGCAACGGACAAGGACCCTGCTCTGCGTAAAGTAACAAGAGCTAAATAAATCCAAACCAATGGATCACCTAGGCCAAAAACTCTCTTCAACTTCAAATCAGGCCCAATTAGACCGTTGAAACCTTATGTCTCTCCGTCTGACCTCAGCAAGTGAACAGGGAGCAGGCAGCTTCGCAATTTTTGGGGAAGTTTAGAATGACGATCTTACCCGCCATTTGGGGCAAAAGGGCCCGAGTTAATATCGAGCCGACGTTCTTCTAATCATACTCGTTGCTTTGTTGAGAGCTTTCATCTCTGATGCGGACTGCCAGTGCGTGGGAGACGGGCAAATTTACCTTGTTAGGAAAGAACGGAGGAGCGACTAATCATATAACTAACCTTTCACCTCGGTGCAAAAGATGAATTCGAGGTGACGTGAACTTCCGTTGGAAAAGACTGTCGGAGTCTAGACATCCTTTTCCCGATACAGTTGCGCAATGCACACTGCATTCACGCCCAACCAGATTTATACTTAAAATGTCTACGTTTCGTTCACAACAAGTTTCCAGTTCCACTCCTCGCCTCCCTTCCCACCATCCACCTTTACGACTCCCCCACACTCGTCTATGGTCTGTATATCTGTCTGGTGTGAGTTTGTTTATCTGTCTGTCTCTCTTCTCTTCTCTGTCTGTCTGTCTGTGTGTCTGTGTGTCTGTGTGTCTGTGTGTCTGTCTGTCTGTCTGTCTGTCTGTCTGTCTGTCTGTCTGTCT
>NW_004797412.1:300799-302335 GCF_000002075.1 Aplysia californica
GGAGGAGGAGGAGGAGGAGGAGGAGGAGGAGGGCCAAACTAGCCTTCCCGCCCAAACCTGTCCCCACGCCTGCCACCTAATCAGCCTGGCACCACAGCATCTTACCCAGGACATTCCAATCGATGAACCGATCCCAGCCCTCTTCCCGCCTGGCATCGGTGACACCAGGGGGGCGGAGCCACACGCCAAGTCTCACTCGACCCCACCAGGCCACGCCCACCCCTCTTCATTACCGGCGATACCCGCACTATGGCTGTAATTGTCCGCGGCTCTCGTGATCGAGCGCCTGATTGGAAACGTCACCGGTAATCTTCGGCAAGCGCTGTAAACACATGAATTATATTTCCCTGCCTCCCATGTCTTGCTGGCAGTCACCACTTGAGGCGGCCGTTACTAGCCGTGCTCTATGAGTTTCCAATCCCGTTCTCACCACAAGAAGGTGCGTCTTGGACTTGAATCAAGGGCTCGACTATACGCCGCGACAATAGATTGAGCTTGATAGCAAAAGCTTTAGTTGGAAATTATTTCAGTGTTGAAATTGGTAATTCTCAAAGTTTAAGGGATTAATAACTGTTTAATTTTTTGTGTGTTTTGTACGGTGTGTCAGTAGGAACACCCAACTGCACAGTCCTGATAGATCTAGACGCAGAAAACCACTCTTGATTTCTCCCCAAAATTGTATATCCCAGTTGATTCAACAATTTCAGATTTACGTCTTAAGTGACTGATCTGTTGAACTCCGTAAAAGGAGCATGACTGGAGAAATAAAGTAGAGGCCGCGTTTTTATTCTTGTACCAGATGGCATTGGGCATATCATCGAATCGCCACGTGTGTCAGAAAACGAAACACCAGAAAAATAGTTTGCTGAAACCTTACATGCATATGGGATCAGTGACACAACTTGGAAAGATAGTGTCAAGAAATACTTTCACTCTGGCAGTGGGAACAAGAAAGTGATTTTATTGTTCAAAGCAAAGAAGCCACACAGAAAAGAACGCTTCAAGTTAAACGATCTTCACTAAGGACTTCGGGAAATTCATTCAGCTGCTGTACTGGATGTTTTAAAAAAGTGACTGAACTTTTGGTTTGGCTGAGAAAACATTGGTTATTTGTCTTTGCACTTTACTCAAGGCAAAACTTCAGAAGTGTTACTGTTTTCATCGTTTGAAAAACAAACCAAAAGTAAAGAACCAGGACGACAAGCATCGTGGGAAGACAATATCTTCAACAGTATCATAGCTGCTTCATTTTCGGTAAGATTTTATATCTTTTTTTCATAAGGAGAATTGTGTGATTTTGCAATTACTTTTTTTGTTTAAGTAAATCAATGGATTACCAAAATCTTCGAAGGGATGATGATATCTAAAAAGCAATCCCTTTGCCATATTAAAACAAAAGGTTTAAACACGACAGCACGATACAATCCTAATTTTAAACAAAATAATTAAACAAACAATAAATAAATAAATAAAACAAACAAGCAAAAAACCCCCCAAAAACAACAACAAGCAAACACCAAACGAGCAAATAACCCC
>NW_004797412.1:304416-307222 GCF_000002075.1 Aplysia californica
ATCATCATCATCATCATCATCATCATCATCATCATCATCATCATCATCATCATTGTTAAACATTTTTAAAACAAAAGAATCTTACGTGATTCTATTCTCTGCAGTAAAATATAATAATGCCAGCAACATGTTGCTGTAAACAGGCACTCAGTATTTCACGTAAATTGCTTCATGAGGAGAGACCGAGGATACCGAAATTAATTTTTGGATGCCTTGGGAGAGACCCAACTGCCTGGCGTCGGCCAATCTGCATGGGCTCAAGAAATAGTTTGTTGAAATTCAAAAGCTAAATGTTTTTAAAAATCAAGAAGAAATTTAAAATGTGGGTACAGAATGTTTTCAAAAATCAAGAAAAAATGCAAAATGTGGGTACAGAATGTTTTCAAAAAGCAAGAAAAAATGCAAAATGTGGGTACAGAATGTTTTAAAAAAGCAAGAAAAAATGCAAAATGTGGGCACTCAATGTTTTAAAAAAGCAAGAAAAAATGCAAAATGTGGGCACTCAATGTTTTTAAAAAGCAAGAAGAAATGCAAAATATGGGTACAGTCGTTATAAGAATTAAACATTTTTTTTCTCTCCTAGAACATTTTTGCTTTCTGCCCTTGGTACATTTTGTCAGCTTGCCGTCGATAGAGAGCTTTGGCAAGAAAGGAAAGTAGACAAAGTTAGATCAAAGGTCAGCTCAGCAGGATCACAAAGCAACCCTTAATGTATAATGTAAAGGGATATTTCTTTCTTTCCCCACAGACTTCTACGTCTCACTAAAGTTTCCTCCCCGTCCAGTCTTCAGCCCTCTTTCTAAGCTCGTGCTGAAGTAAGGCCTATGTAATTGTTCCCACCTCCCCCAATTTTCATAGATATCTCACTTGTCAAATAACTTTTGCTGTGGAGATTGTCTAATGCCATTATTTTCATGACAACCAAAACCGACATCAAATTGATAAAACTAGTTCCCCATGAAAAATGAAAACCTTTCAAACAACTGAAGCCTTCCCAAATGTCGTCATTTTTATTCACAATTTTCCATATTGTACGCCCACAGAAACGCGCACACAAATGAAGCTGGCCATTGTACCCGTGTGATCAATATTACATCACACGACGTCCATAACAAACCTACTCTATCTCCTCGCTTGTCGAAAGCTATCAAACGCTGAATTATTTATTGTTCTCAAAATGGTTTTTATTACAAAATCATCGTGCACACATTGGGAAACAAAGGATATGATCTGTAAAATACTCGTGAAATGATGCCAAACGGAGGACTGGAAGAATGGCAGGACTGTGTGCAGAAATGTAGCAGAACAGAATAGTGATAGCATTGTTACAAAGGAAAAGGTGTTGAAATTTAGTTCGAAGGTGAGGGTGGGGGTTTGTTTTTTACAAAGAGCAAAGAAACCGCCCGTTTAATTGGAAATATTTTGAGAAGTTAATCGTGATATTTGTCTCCCTTTCTGGATTTCACAACTTCTTTTTACCCTCCCCCCCCTCCCCCCCCTCATCAAATTTCACCACCTCCTCTTTACAGATTAAAAAAAGAAAAGAAAAGCAACAAAAAGCAACGCAAAGCTGAAGAAAACAACAAAGCACAATAAAACAGAATGAATAAGAATATTCTAGTTTTTCTGTTAAGTTTTTGCCCTGTCTTGCTTTGACTGCCAAAAATTGTCTCTACCCACCCTTAGACAAAAATGATTGCTTTTAGGCCTACCCTGTTACTGACAGCAGTGACAACTTTAGGCACACCAGTCAAATACATGAAAGTATTTTTTTTTTAAAGAAGAAGAAAAAAATTAAAGGGAAAGTTCGATCGCACAGATCAATTTACAGAAACTATGAATGGGAACGAACTTAAACTTAACTGCACTCAACGAAAAACATACCCTTGAAAGTATTCTGGATAAGAATGGAAGAAAACAAGCACAAAAGTACTCACTGGTTCACTTTACTTTTATACATCACCGTCCCAGCCCCTATCATGAGCATACGCATTTGTACACGTACGCTGTCATAATTATAAGCTCTCCATGCACGCGCTGATGTTTGTTTCCTGGGCATTAAGATTTGACTGAAAAGCTACAGGACAGTTCCCAGTTTCATGTCATTCAAGGAGGGTGATTACAGTGTTTTGGCCTTACGGATAGAACGTCGGGGTCCAGGGTTAAGTAAGGTACCGTCAGTTGCATACTATACAATTTTTGGTTGAGGATCATTATTTTTTCTTCGGACAAAGTTGTTATCTTTTGAAATCATAGCTTTAAATGGACACACGTCATGTAAAAAAACGCACGTTCTTTATACCTAAAACAGAGGAAGTGATAGCAAGCAACTTGTAGATCTATTCGCTACTATTTTCCATGACGTGTAATTTATCTTTGTAAATTTTCCTCTATAAATACCACTGAAATAAGACTAGGCCAATATGGCGACACAAGATTTTTACCCGTCAACGGGTTGCTTATGATGTTCACATAATTTTTGAAAATAGCGTACCAAGTGAGTGGAATATTAAGAAAAGTATCCAACCTCCGAAATTATGCTTAGGGCAATCTCAGATTAGCCAGTGACACTACTATATTAAGATTCACTTGAGTATAAAGGGCACCGTAGTTTTTTTTAAAGATGTTAAAAGGGGGCTCCAGTGGCTGAGTGGTTAGTGTGCTCAGACTCACAAATAGTGTCAAGCAAGTGTTGAGGACACAGGTATAGATGGGTGGTCAGTAGTCTGTGTTTGTTTGTGTGTGTGTGTGTGTGTGTGTGTGTGTGTGTGTGTGTGTGTGTGTGTGTGTGTGTGTGTGTGTGTGT
>NW_004797412.1:312284-315256 GCF_000002075.1 Aplysia californica
GTCTCTCTCATACATATACAAAGGCATACACAAACACAAACGCACGCACTCACATACACATGCTCATGCACTCGAACATGTCCACGAGCGCACACTAATGCACACACATACACACATACACACACACACACACACACACACACACACACACACACCTATATATGCACACGCACATACACTCAAACAAGTCCCTGATCGCGCACTCAAGCACACACACTTTGACACTAACAAAATACTCACATATTTACATGCTCACGTGCATATGTCGGTGCAGACAAGCATGTACACATACTCTCATGCGGGAACACATGCACACGAAAGCACACACGCGCACAAACATACTCTCTTAAACACATAAGTACACATGTACACACGCACATATTATTATAATAATATACACCTACTCTTATACATTTGATCAGACCCGTACATTCACATGCACAATCTCCAACATAATATTATCCGCGTTCATATTCTTAAACACAGCCTCACATAATAAATACTTTGTCTGTCTGTCTGTCTGTCTGTCTGTCTGTCTGTCTGTCTGTCTACCTGTCTGTCTGTCTTTGTCTCTGTCTCTCTCTATCTCTTTGTCTGTCCCTGTCTCTGTCTTTGTCTCTCTGTCTTTGTCTCTCTCTCTCTCTCTCTCTCTCTCTCTCCCTCTCTCTCTCTCTCTCTCTCTCTCTCTCTCTCTCTCTCTCTCTCTCTCTCTCTCTCTCTCTCTCTCTCTCACTCAATCTCTACCCCCCTCTCTCTCACCCTCTCTCTCTCTCTCTCTTTCTCTCTCTCTCTCTCTCTCTCTCTCTCTCTCTCTCAACCCCCCCCTCTCTCTCTTACACACATGCACACACAGGCACTTGCGCACGCGCGATCCACGCACACGCACACAGACCATATGGCACTCGTTTACATTGGTGCCTTGCCTTCATGCCTGTGGGTGAGCGCTGTTGAGTGGGCCATGGACGCTATTGTCTTCTTCGAGTGCTTTAATCGGAGCGTTATGTTCGCAGAGGCGGCGTCGGCGGTGGGGCCCACGGGCGACAGAACGAGATCATTGGATCGATTGTTTGATCTTTAGTTTCATGCATTCTCTCCCTTAATCAGTTGTATTAAGAATTTTTAAAATTATCCTTCTCGGCCATATAAAGTAAATATACTTTTATTCGTAGATGTTTTACACTCCCTTGGACGGATTTAGATAATTAGGAGTCGGCTGCTTCAAACCTCTCTGTCAGATGCAGCCTGTTTTGGAAGGGGTACAATGTCTCAGCAGACAGATGAACATGCTCGATATGCGATGATAAAAGAAAATGATGGCACCTTTCCAGGCATGAGAGTAAGATTGAGAAAAAAAGAATTTGATGTAAACAGAAAACCCAAAATAGAACATATTATAAAGAGCAACGGGAGCTACAAAAGCACAAACACCTATCCTCAAATCAAAGCTAAGAAAATTGAAACATGTTTTGAAACGCTATCGAAGCAATAGAAGTAAAACTGAAAAGAAGCAGTGACAACAATACCTCACTCTATCTTCTAAGGCAGGCTCAATGGCATCTCGAAGATATCTCCACATTTCGGAGAAAAGTACGTATTTAAAGTAGTGTAGATCAAGTCATCATTTTACCTGTAAGTTCGAATTTCAATAGAGCTATGTGTACTACTTAGATTAGTTATGATTGGATAATCATGTCCACAAGAAAAACAGCATCAACAATCCTGATAACAGTAAAATGATAATAATAATAATGATTACAGTGGTGGAAATGATGATGATGATAATGATAATGACAATAATAATGATACTGTTGATAATAATAATAATAACAACAACATCAATAATAATAATAATAATAATAATAATAATAATAATAATAGTAATAATAATAATAATAATACTTTTTAAGAAATCATCATCATCATCATCATCATCATCAGCATCATCATCATCATCATCATCATCATCATCATCATCAGCAGCAGCAGCAGCAGCAGAAGCAGCAGCAGCAGCAGCAGCAGCAGCAGCAGCAGCAGCAGCAAACTGTTTATGCTTTACCGTGATTGCCAGAAAAATCAAAGTCATGTTATTTCCTCTAGATCAATTAATTGTCACAGTTCCTGTTCATTACTGCGTAGGAGCTTTTCTTCCATGTGAAAAATCGAGTGTCTGGGACAAAAAAACAGTGGCGACATTACTGTTTATTTGGCTCATGATGATGTTTTTTCTCCAACAACACCGATTATGTTCTAAGTGGTGTCACAAAGCCCTCTGTTGTCTGTCCCAACTCCAACTCCGAGTTCGCATCTGCAGGTTTCGACAAAAGAAAAAAAAAGAAGAAAATTATTCCCTATGTGTGATCTTATTATCCTCATCATTTTGAGTTCTAGAATATTCATAAACACATCAGGTCCAGTTCTCCGGATTGCTTTTTCTTGGATAGTCTCTCTGTTTTGGGCTGAGTTCGTGAGCAAAAATATAAATTTTATGACTCCTGTCTGACGGACTTTTTTAAAACTAGGAAAGCTTAAGGAAGATTGTCAGATTTGTTGCGTCTGTGATTATACATTAGCGCATACAATAAGAAAACAGACAAGTAAAATAATGATACTTCATACGCTTTTTCATTTGCCATCTCACTCGACCCCCCCCCCCGTCTTCACCTCTTATTTTCTGTTTCTATCATCCTGTCTCTATCTATCAACACTTCCTCCCTCTCTCTATCACCCCTCCCCCTCTCTCTATCACTGCTTTCACTATCATTCCTCTCTCTGTTATCCCCACTCTCTCCCCACCTGCTCTCTCTCTCCCCCCCCCTCTCTCTCTCTCTCTCTCTCTCTCTCTCTCTCTCTCTCTCCCCTCTCTCTCTCTCGCTCTCTCACTCTTTCCCTCTCTGCCGACCTACTCATGTACTTTCGTAAATATTTCATAATATGCATGTGTTTGAGTGCGTGCGTCTCTCTCTCTCTCTCTC